>NC_068359.1:78681785-78882266 GCF_020536995.1 Dreissena polymorpha
CCATTTAGAAGGATGTAATAGTTCACTAGGCACAAATGGGTTAAGACAAATGCACGACTCGATACTAAGCATACCCAAAGGATGAAAGCTGGGGTTACGGTATTAAAACTAATGAATGCTCATCAACACTTTGCAATGAAAAGTCGGAACCATTACGTTTTTGTAACAACATCATTGCTATTAACATGCCCCGATTACGTATTCAGTCAAGCATTGGTGTAGTCATGATTGAAAATTATATATAATGACGGCCTATATCGATTCATTTCCCGTTTCATTGCTGGCACTAGGCCCTATTACATAGTTGCAATGGAGGGATTATAATGGAAAACATATGAATTATGTGAAACTAGTTGAATATAATCAGATTATTGAAGTTGTTACTATCTATGACATCGGTATGAAACATAATCGCATTTACAAATACGGATATAATTAAACAAAAAATAAAATGTACCAAGTAATTACTATTTGCGTGGTTATATACTTAAACCGTGCCTTTCCTTTGTAACCGTTGTCCAAACTTTCTTGTTATTATTTTAGCACTGATTGTTTAGATGTCTGCCTGCTTACCTTTCTGTATATCTGCCTGCCTGCCTGCATGTCGGTATGTCTGTATGTATGTTTTTTTTCTGTATGCCTGCCTGCATGCCTGCATTCCTGCCTACATATCTCTATGTCTGTCTGTGTATGCACGTCATTAAAACATTATGCTGTGTACGGTTGTAGCAAGCTCTTTGTTACATTGACGTAAATTACGACTTAATGCAAAAGCTTTTATTTGTGTTGACACAATTTCTGGAATTGCCTCAAATTGTATAAGATTTTAATAAATTTACGTGTACGATCCCACATATTTAAAAAATAAATATTAACCTGAATGTGAAAACTAAAGATGTGTTTTCAAAATCAGAAAAGAAGTACTTTCATTATCTGTTAAATCGTCCTTATTATTATATCAGAAAGTATTATTTTGACTTAGGCATATACAGCTTATGGTTAAACAAACACTAAAGCAATCATAAATATGCATGCGTCAAAATAACTGTTCTATAATATATACACATTATACACAATTTAAATTCTGGAAATGGCATATTTTTGGCTTTTAATTAACATGCTTGAATTCAGGAATAAGCTCAGCACATCAATATTGATTTTCATGTCTCAATGAACAATTGTAACAAGTTAAACCTACTTGGTCTTGTTCTGTAAACATCAGGTATAAATGTAGTTCTAATATAACCATTTAATGGCCATATAAACACAAATTAGTCCTCTTCAATTTTATTAAGAGTACACACCTTACATATCGCCCCATTGGTGCAAAAAGGCACCTGTGCTTTCTTATTTCAATGTCACATGGTGCCTTTTTTGCACCATAGGGGCGAATTATTTTGTAATTTTTTAGAAAAATTGCTAAAACTTTCTTAATATCATATTAAAAGGCAATCGAGTTGTGCTAGTATGTTTCTTAATTTGAAATGTCAATTTTGTCCAACTTAACGGATCTTTCAAAATGGGTTTCAATTTATTTTAAGGAAATGTGATGAAGTGTCATTTACATTAGTTTGCAATTTTAAAATAAACACATTATTTAATAATTGGCGAAGCATTACAATAAAGCTGTTCTCATTTACAGCTTCCAAATAAACACAGGTCATTTGAACCTGATGCTTTTAAATGTTTCCGAATGTTTTCATGTCCATGACTTTACATGACGGTTATCACATTCTTCTTAACGTTAGCTACTAAAAATATGCTGAAAAATAAGTTTGATGAGTTTTCATTGAACAATTTTGAGAATATAGAACTACTCGTAAATATCGACATATATTACTCGGGTATCTACCTACTTCAGCATAACATGAAGTTAAAATTGTAGGAAGTTTTACATTTTAAATAAATTTTAACAATTGCAACAATTCAACAATTTCAGCTTAAGCAAATACCTAATATGTGGCTTTAGAATTTATGCAACTTAGGCATCATACAGATTAAATATTATTTTAACAGGTACTTTCAAAGATTTCGTAACAGTTCATCGCATAAGAACTTTAGCTTATAGGTATGCGTGGCTTGTATAAGTGCAACCCTGCTAAACATAATTATTCCTAAATAATCAAAATGGTTCACAATTAAAATTGGATAACTGTTAAAAAACCAATTATATCGATTGACTAATTAAATCAGAAAACAAAATCGTTTGGAATAGTAAATAAATAACACTTATGATAACTACGACGATCAAAAGTGTGCATGACGTTAAAGATTCATGTCATGGTTTTATCCATATGACATTTTACTTCTAATATATCGTGTACTCCTCTTGAAATGCAAATAGATGATTTAGAATTTGTGTTCAATCCATATTTCGGGAACATATTGCAATTGTTTTAATTATATCATTACTATATGAAGTGTATTGTAAAAACACACATGGTCTACAAAGTATTTGAAAGAGAGAAAACAAAACTAAACTTATTTGAGGTCACGACTTTGTTTTAAATTTTTAAAATAATAAGGTTTTCAATACATTACATTTATATACATAGACTTCAGCCTATCTTGTAGGGTTCAATTTACACTATTGCTGAGGCTTTACAAAACAAATAAACTGCGCTTAAATGATTTCCAATTAGAAAAGTCCGGATTGTGGTTCAATAGATTGTTTTGATGTATTTTCTTACAAACATCTTACCTAATAATATAATGTATGATAATGTATGATAAATGATAAACTTCCTCAGTTAAGAAACCGAGTTAAACACACATACCAGGACCGGTGATGGAATCAGTGAAGACATTCATTTGCTGGTATTGTGCAATCAAAACATATTATTATCTGACGGACGTATTCGATGTAAATTGATGATGTTTGTCGAGGTTGTATCCTTATGAATGATCAGTCACGTATTAATAAATATCGATAGTGTCGACAAAACGTTACTTAACACTCTCGAATTTGTAAACCATTTTTTACAAAGTAAACTAACATTTTAAGTTTCCTAGCTGCAATGTCTGTTTGTATCACTACATTGCTTTGGATGCACAAACTATAAATTAAAACAAAAACTTTTGATCAGTTATCAGCAAACAATTATTGTAAACAGTCGATAGTTTTAGGTGAAGGCAAAATATCTGTAATCATTCTATCACAGTATGATACACATAACAATAAACGTAAACACATGACTTAACCCGCGGTCACCTATCTTAGATTGAATGGACGACGCATTAATGCCACTTATTATAATAAACGCAACTTACTGTACGTGTCATTATACAATTACCATTACCATAACAACACCAATGTATTTAACATGCCATGCGGATGACATGTTTAGCCAATCTTATGATGTGCTCTTGATTGCACATTAGGTATAATTATTGTATGTGACTATCAATTTACCGTTCCATTTGAGGAAATTTTCGAACGAAACGCCTAACTGGAAAACGATTTTACCGAGTGGAGTTGGATATGTTTGTCTCCCACAAAACGGCTGACGAGCTATAAAGGAATGCGGCTAATAGGTAAGGCTGGTCAAAATTTTGGAAAAATGTGTTTTAACTAGTTTTGACAGTATAGATACATACACAAATACTTGATTGAGTAGGTTGAAAAACACGAATGAACACATGTTTAAATATGAATACAAACATGTTAACACGTGCATCTGATTCAGAAGGGTTTAGAATGATGGGTGATTGAGAAGTATCAAATGTTCATGAAGCGTCAAATTCGAAAAGAATCTTAATTTAAGAGGCAGATCTGTGAAAGATGACGGTGAAAATGATGGTTTTACACAACACGATATACATAAACAGCACTATATAACACAGCCATTCCGCGATTATATATAACTGTAAATATAACACATATACATATTCGCGCGTATCCAGATTGTCCTTGCTGTATTAAAGACGTCATTAAAACGAACTTATGAATAAGTATAATTGGAATTGTATATACCTTTAAGAGGACACACGATTTGTTAAGAAATTCGACATTAATGCACACAATAGAGTAATATACAATTCGGCTTTAAATGTCAAGAAAGGCATTGCTGTTAACGTACTATTATCATACCTTATTCACATATTCGCGCATTCGTAAAATACTATTCGGAAGCGTGCGATGAGTTGATATTACTTGTAAAAGAGTCTAAAAAATCCGTTGTCATGGTGTGTTTAATATTTGTGCCAAACGGTTCGGTTTTCCGATGAGAATCGTGAGTGTGCGGTTAGCTTTCCGAAATCAAGAAATAACCAAAAGGTTTTGCTTGGCTTATACGCATAGCTTAATATGTTGTTGTCTGTTGGCTAATCAGGGACAACACTATCTGCCTAAACTTGATTTTTGCTAAGAAGAGACTTTTTTTAAACGAAAAGTATCATAAAAGCGGAAAGTGTTGCCCCTGGGAAGACACCTTATGCACAAGCTTTTTTTCACACTCATTTTTTCACAGAGCACTACCCAAACAAATTGCAATAAATAAATTGAGGACTTTGTCGCCAAGAATTTGAGATTAGCGTTTTTAAATCAGTTATAAGTACTTTTAAAACCGCAATTGTTGAAACTTAAAAAGGAATTGGTAACGTTAAACCACTGATAAATACGGTGCCAATCGGTTTAGTCGGACACTGTTTTCACAGTAAACTATCGAAACATAAAATCTACCTCAGTTTTTCTGGACAATTAAATATTAAACCGCACATCCCTTTAACTCAGCTTTGAACACTAAGTCACGTTTTATTGCTTTTTTTGCAAAATATTGGCAAAAGTGGTGCGATAATAATAACTGATCGCGTAATATAAAAAGAAAATTTTAATAAAACAGGCTTGTCCCTTACATGTTTTCCTGTTTAAAACATATCGGTCGTAAGAAATTAGTGAGAGTTCCTGTCTAGAAGTCACCTTAATTTCCCGATATTAAAATGTTAAAATGATAATGGATAACACAAAAAATGCGGTATCTCCATTTTTACGTATACCATAGGGAACACCACCATAAAGTTGAGTGACATGTAAGACGATGGCCCTATATCCGCATATAATGAATTCATATTCAAACAAATACTACATATTGCAAATGTAAGGATGAGGACGGCATCCCGCAAAAAAAAGGCCGTTCAGGTTAAATTATTTTATTGATTAACAATTTTAAAAATATAAGTATTATGGCTGTCAAACTCCGTTAGAGATAATTTTATCGATTGCATAACGAATAAAAACTTCAACAACGGTTTATATCTACGGCCCATCATTTAAACAAGAGATACCATCGTCCCAATCGACAATTTTAAACACAAATTATTAACTGAATATTACTTAAAGAAATTGTGAGAGTGTCAAGGAAATTAATGTGCAATGCTAACGTTACGAAAGATCAAGAACATCCAGTAATATTTAACTCACAGGTCTTGAAATGTTAACTTAGATATTCATCCTGAAAGTACAGTTTTTTTTTGCGATGTAATAATAATGTTGTAAATGCATACCAACATTTAGTAACATTCAGTGATTATTCAACCACACCATTTTAATTGCAAACAAAACAAAACTTCCATATATAACTACTCTGCCGTATTGTGCGTGAGTCCGACAGAGCCATTGTATTTTCGCTCTTATTTAACTCATATAGAAATCCTATTTCATTCGTGTAAGTACTTAAATGTTATATTGACGTCGATTGTTTTCAGGTTCATGTTATAAGAACATGTGTACATGCCGTTGCAAGAACATTCAATTTGGTCTTTTATACATAAGCTATGTAATAAGCAATCGTACGGTTTTCAGCTTAACTGTAAGTACATATATCAGTGGTGTAATACCAAACTTTTGTATTCGTAATCAAAAGCGTAATCGAATAAAATGTTAAATGGTAATTGCTGTATGTATTGCATGGTATTTCACGTAGGTCACATTGTCATATGTCCCGAATTGTGTTCAATTTGGTATAAGCATACAACAAACAAGACAATGTGCACGTGGGGATCGTCAAACCTTGATTTGTGCAGCCTGATTTCAATATATTTTCCATTAAATTATTCACGGCATTTTTATGGCGTTTAAAACGTTGATTGTATTGTCTTTGAATTTAGTTGCATGTGGGAATCGTCAAAAACCTTGATTTGTGCAGCCTGATTTTAATACATTTTCCATTACATATTCATGGCATTTGTATGGCGTTTAAAACGTTGCTTTTATTGTCTTTGAATTTAGTTCGTCTAATGTAAGCAATATTTTCAGGAACATTTCTTGCTACACTCATTTAACGTTTCTCCAGATAAGTTGAAATTGTACTTTCAATTCCTCGTAACCATTTTAGTTTTCATTAACCGATTCACAACTACGAACGATGCGGGAAATTAATTTACTTTTATACTTTCAATTATCAGTATACCGGTTCAATTAAAACTGAATGTTAATTAGAAAGACAAAATAATAATGAACTGTCAAAATATATCATGTAAAACACGCGCCGACGTCTATTATCCATGAATTAGGCAAACACAATTGGTTTCCGATATACTTTCTGGAATATTTTTATATTGTGATCAGTTCTAAAATGATTGTTAATACATCTAACAGTTGTGTATCGCTGCTTAATAGTATTAACTATCTTTAAGACAACCACGCGACGTGAACAGATGCCAATACATATATGTTGTTACAGCTGGTTTCTTAAATACATATCATGTAAATAGCGATAAGTTTGTCGTCGTTAAATGGTGTCGAGCAGTTGACCCTGCCATTGGAATGCATAAAGTTGTATAATTACGATCTGAAAAAACGTTGTATTGAACACAACCTTTTGCTAAACGTGTTATTATTGTTGCAGGGATCACAGTGTCTTAAATTTATCGAGTATTCAAAAATATTGTAAACGGCCTTGGTCTATATGATATTAAGCAGTGTTGCTCCAAAGCTATTTATTGTTTTACAATTAATTATCTGGCAAATAAGCTCAAAAACGCAAGGGCTCGATACCAACGTGCATTATCAGGCTGCGCGATTGCGAAATTATGCGAAATGTTTACAATTTTTTTCCGGATGCAAGATCACGGGAAACTGGAATAATTGTTTAATTAATATCGCATGCACATACCATAATGTATACCTTACGAGCTTAAATAAAATCATTTTGCAGCTAGGTAGCCTACTTGTTAACTCGATGATTAATTTCACAGCATGATTTGCTGATCTTTTGAAAGGAGTAAGCGAGAACGCGGAAAAAATAATAAGATGACACAACATTGACAAGCTTGACGCGTAAAGTCCTTTCTACTCTGCATGAACAAATGACAAAAATGACCGAAACACCAAGAGAAAAAAATGTAAAAAGAATTGATTGTCTTGTATTTTGTTTATGCGAATGTGGTTTAACAAAGGATGTTGATAACTCATGAAAGTGCACGCATTTAGTATTAGAAAAACAACTGAAACAATAAATTGCATATTGATCAGACAATGATAAAATAAGGTGCACATAATGTTTATATTTATCTACCTGAACAATATAATGTTTGAATAAGCTTTCGCAACGTACTAAATTAACATTTAGACGTAACATCTAACATTACTGCATTCATAACACTGTTAATATAATGTGCCCACCAAATGTAAGGTACTACATATCGGGATAATAACACGATTAAAGGATATATTTTAAGGAGAAATATGTTCAATATTGTAGTCAATAATTATTCAACATGTATTGGTTTCAGATAGCACTCGATGAATGCCAACTGTTTTATGTTGTTGTATTTTAATCGTACAAGGGCATGTTTTTGAATACAGGAATAGTGAAACTAAATGATAAATTTCAAGAGCGAAATGTTGTATTGTCAGCTAGTGTACCATTGTTGGTAAAAAACGCATCACCCATACCGTTAAAACAAAGTAAATACACTACAATATTCATCAAATTAGCATACAAGTAGAGTGCGCTGTAATGGAATGGTCAATACTTAACAATCTTGATTTAAACCGGTATACGACTTGCCTAAAAGCAAAGTTAGCCCATCAGTATCACACAACAAGAATGGTAAAAAAACAAACTGACCTGGTACCATCATAATGCAAAGTGATTAGCGGCAATAATAATTATACCGTGTATATATGATTTAATTACTCATTGGTTCACATACGCCCTAACATTATATCAAAATTGTTTGAGGTGTGAATATAAAATCAATACAGACAGGAATTGAATAAAAAAAGTACATCGTCTTAACATATACATTTACACAGAAAATATAAACACTTTTGCAAAGGGTGTTGAGTAAATGTAATTGGCGATACCATTTCTGTAGTGGATATGAGTAAATATTGAATATGCAATTTAATTTGCAAAATATATATATACACCAGAGGTTAACAATTTGTAAAAAATACAACAAGTAAGGATATGTTAACAAAGCTTACTATTTTGCGACAAAAAATAACCATTTGATGCATATCATAATATAAATATAATTTGTCCATTTTATTCATACATAAATAGATCAACTAACAATTTTTTTGTTATTTAATTACATCACGAAGATTTAAAATTTTAGACTGCAGAGTGAATAATTTGTATAAAAAAATAATTACAAAGTATTTTTGGTTCTGATGTGTAACTTGATTTTAAGTAGCTCCCAATATTAATATACGGCTGGTCTTATATATTATTTACGTTTGATATAAAACCATTCTAATTGCTTCGTATTGTAGGCACACACATACACCATGATGTTCATCTTCTAAATCGTCTGCGTTACACATTAATCAGTGTCGCTCCTTTCTTGTTGTATTATTTCTTGGATATCTGCCAGCCTGGATACCTAATGGATGTACCGACAGGCGCAGTCTACAAAAATAATCTTAGAGTTTTAGAGAAAACATCAATATTTAATGCATAATGCAGCGTTTGTTTAAAGTTCTTTTAGCTTTCTAACTAAGAACAATTGTATGGGGGTACCAAACCATTTTTGTTTAAGGTGTCAAAACTCGTTGTTTTAAAATATTTACTAATCTCTTAATGTTATTATTATGAACGTAATTAAACAAATCCGCAAAACCATGACTTTCTAACATAAGAGACTGAATAAACGATTAACGATTAATAAGCCTAATATTATATACCCAGTTACGTTTATCTTTAGAACAGATATTTAGTAATTGTTCGTAATCCTTGTTTTTAAATTAATATTATCGGTAGAAACAGGCTCAAACCAATAGCAAAATAAGAAAGCATCTGCTACCTCATTTCTCGTTAGCAAGATAAAATAACGAACATAGTAAAGTACATTTTCAATATCATTGTTATGCGCTTAATGAAGAAGAAGCATCACTGAGATGTAAGCCATGTTTCTTTCATGTATTACAATGTTAAATAAGTTAATTAGTTTAAATGAACACCTAAGATAATCGAAATGTGTTTAAAAGGTGTTTGAGAAAGTTGAACAGATTTACCCTCTGTATTGTTAACACTCGAGAAACAAAGTACTTATGATCCCTTCTCCTCTGGTAACCATTTAAAACAATATAAACGCAGTTGAGGCAAATTTGTCTCGAAAACCACCATGCTTGTTCATTTGCTTCTTAATATTAAATCACCTAAACTTGTTTTATTAGTAGCACAGCCCCATTAATATTTGTATTTAGTACTGCCCTTGGAATTTGTTCACGTCCTTATGGATTTTTGTGACGTCATACGACCGACTTTCCCAGTTGTAATCTACATGCATAGGTCATTGGGTTTATAACGTTCCATTTTATTTATATTTTCTCTTTGATAGGCGTTTCTTGTTTGATTTAATTATTTTTAATTTGTTTAGCAGTCACATAAACAACTAAGCTATGTAATATGGAATGTTTACACCCATTATTGCTGCTTCTTCCTGTATTTGCGCGATGATTATCTGAGATATTAACTATATGATTCTATATTCTCAAATCTTTTCTATAAAGAAGGAATGTAGTTGACAATTGTTAATAATTTTATTTGATCGTTCGTAAAAAGTTGTAATTCTGTTACTCTTGTATCTTCAATGCAATTGAGTAATTAAATAGTAATTAAATTGAATGCGTTTTAATTCCCTTTCATTATTGTTTAATTTGAGTTAAAATGCTATGACGTTAAATTTTATTTACACTTAAATGTATTATGAATATTGCTGGGCCAAGTGTGAGGTTGAGCGCTCTATGACCAGGTTTAAACCCCCAATGCTTTGCATTGACCGTTCCAAGGCGGTGACCCCAGCTTTATTCATATTTTGTGTTTATGTTGGTTTGTATTGTGCTGTATTGTGCTGTTTTGAACTGTTTGGGCAATCGGTCACTTGCCTTAAATAAAGGACCAACTAATTGTTTTTAATGAAAATTCAATACTGCTCCAGCAGCTAGAGTTTCACTTCTTTATATTGCATGAAAATCATCTTATAATACTCTTATACCAAAAAATCCATTGATATGATGCGATTGTATTTGACATCGCTATATCTCCATATCAATCGTATCAAATTATTGAAATAAGTATTGTGTCTGATATAATGCTTTTATAACAAACGGACTCCTTAGATTTAAAATCGCCGTTAATTGAAAATGTACGAAATCCTGTTAGTGCTATATTGAATGTCGCCTATTGACCTTAAATAAAGACAATAAAATCTACGTACTACAAAATCAATAAAACATTTTAAACTATCGATTAAAGCGACCCACAAGAAAACGGACGAACTTTAATTGTTAATAGTTTCATCGCACACATTACAATCATATAAACGACTTATTTAGAAATGCCTTGTAAATTAATACTATTCCATAATAAAAAACACATTTTGAACATGATACCATTTATATTGGTTACCATAAAACATCAGTTATATTTCAAACATTTAAATCGTTTGTTCACATATACACTTTTATTGTGTTTTGTTTTGTAACTTGATAAGACAATACATTATACCATTCATAATGAAGACACAAAGCATTTGATCTCAAATAGATATAGACTCATGTGTTTATTCACGCTAAATAAGTTTGCAGTACAATATAATAAGATAAGATAACTAATAATGGCCGTATGTAATGTTAAATGGCACTTCAATACATGTATTAACACATGTACGAATATGTTGCAAATCATTTATCTATTACATTCATTTTACATATAACACCTAAGTTATCATTTATAAAGTATATGACATCTTAAGTTGTACTGTAACTATGGAAGGCAATTTCTATACGAAAATTTTTTTAAGATGTGTTCTTAAAATAATGTATATAAATGATCCGAATAATAAATATTACGCTTATTTAATCTTGTTTAGAATTTAACTCAAAGAAATACAATTTGCATCGGTAAACCCCTGAGAAATAACGATATAATAATAAATCAATAATGAAATAAATTTATTAATATATATTTTTTAAACCTATAATTTAAAACATAAATAGATACACAGTTTTTTTTGTTTTATTCAATAGTCACTTTTCCGTTAAATTAATGGTACATATTGAAATCATTAAACCTATCAAACAACAATAAGTTGATAAATAATAACTGATTAAAAGTTAGTTACATGATAAATTTTAAAACTTTGCTGTAACCATAGTTGCCATTTCAAAATTAAAACATTCGAGCTGTTAACTTAAGTCGCTGTTATTAAGGAATATGTATTATTGTTAGTGCCTGGTTGAATGAAAGTGTTTTCCACATTCAAACATTTTCCATTGATATACGTGAGGTCGTGCGGCAGTTAACATTTATATATATTATTGTAATAGCACACTTTCATAGATATGTGAATTTTACATGTCACAGCTACTAGCTGTTATATTATATATTATAAGTCACATAGTGTTAACATTGTTGTTCCGGCAATCCCAAACATGGGATTGACGTAAATCGTTTGTTTTAAACAGCGCTCGTATTTCTCCTCTTAAAGCGATGGCATTGAGCAGAGAGGCTTAGTTTTTACTGGTGGTGTGCTCGTCATTTAATCATTTATTTTTTTTCTCTTTAAGTTCATCATTATATCCCTTGTCTTCTTGCACAATGACACCCTATGGCAGTTTATCTTCCAGCTGTATTGTCTTACGCTATTTTCTGTTGAATCAAAAATAAGATATAATCAGTTTCTATGAATTTAAGCAAATTAAGGGCAGTATGCTTAATCGTATGGTCACATTAACATATTAATTAACTTGTATACAGTTACAAACAATAACTGTACACACATTTTAGATAATAATTTTTTTTAAACAAGAAGAATGTATGGAACATCTAAACTGTAGACGGAATTTGGTATCCAATCGTAAAAACATATTGACGAACTTCATTTATTCAATTAAATGTAAACACAATATTACAGGAATTGTGAAAAGTCAAAGAATCACAGTATTAGTCATTCAAAGCATTTTGAAACGACGTTTCTTAGCTTCTTATTCAATCAAGCGAATATTGCACAATAAGCATGTGTTTAAGGTTGCCGCTGTATAAAAAGCGGCCCAAATAAAAACGGTATAAAGTAAACAGTATGGGAAAGCATTTACAAACGGCCTCATATTAAGTTTAAACGGCCACAACACATAGCATGTTTGTTATAGGAACCCGCATACAATAAAATACACAATAACGGAAATGTTAAAACAGACAAAATGAAAGAAAAATCTTAAAACAAAAAACAATAATGTTGTAACGTTAGGGAATACGACACACAGATGCGATAATTCGGTAACTGGGAAACTTAAGATTGTAAATAAACTATGCTTTTGCATTGTTATGCATGCCGATTGTTCAAACTGTATTATACACCGCCGTATTGAGCAATACCATATTGATTTATAATACATATACAATAGCCAGAACGATCGGAAAACAATATACGATGTTACTTTGAAGGAGGCAAGCAAACATGCAGAAACATGCAGCAACCTTTTGGGAAAATTGAGGCGCTTTTGTAGTTTAATACTACAAATTAACCAACATAGGATGACGAAACGCAGATTTCGAAACCTAAAAGCGGACCCCAAGTTCAAGGTCAAGGTCAAAAGGGTCAATTGTGTGTGCGTATGGAAAGGCCTTGTCGATATACATATGCATACCAAATATGAAGGTTACATCTGAAGCGACAAACATAGGAGTTATGTGCATTTTTCGAAATCTTAACGCAAAGTGTGACGGACGTTTAGACAGACGGACAGCCTGACAGGCAGAAGGACGGAAATGCGATCACTATATGCCCGCCTTTGGGGGCATAACAAGAAATTCAGTTCAATTAAAAAAGCACACTCGTTCAAAGTACAGCTTATGCAATTAACCCATGTGCCTATTGTCTAGAAAAAAGGCTTTGTCAAACAGCGAAGACCTAAGTGAGACGCTGCATGATTCGGCGTTTAAATCAGGGACTGCGCTGTTTGCTTAAAAAAAATTCTGTAAGAAATATTCTAAATATAGAAATAAATATACTAGACATCCCTAATTTTCTAAATAAATTGATCCAGTTTAGAAGGATGGAAGAGTCCACTTGTCTTAAATGGGTTAAGAAATCGATATCCTTTCAGCGTACCGGAAACTACAGCACCGAATTTTCACTGAAGAAAAAGTAAATTGATTGTGATCTAATAGTAAACAAATTATTTCGCATTTGATGTTTTTTTTACGAAATCATTTATCCTTGCTTTTGTTGTGGTAGGTGTTTTGTTATTAACAACATGGATAATACCAAACCAGCTAACTCGATAAAAACGATAAACCATATGAGACTTAAATTGCATTGGGACAGCTAGATGCATAAACATTTAAGGATATTTAGGAATGTGCAAATAAATTGCAAATACAATCATAATCGTTAAAATACAACATTTAAATAATTTTGGGATTGTATAATTGGCGCATGTTTTAGAAATGATTGTGAACAAAAGGTGCTTCGTGAGAAGCTGGCTTTAATGTGTGCACATGGTTCAGTCTTAACCACACATTAGATATAGGTTTTGATTATAAAAATAATACAAATACATGTCACTTATATAGCGCACACTTGTTATAATTTTTTTTATTTCGCTTCGCGAACACTGCACATTGGTTATCAATGAAAAAGATTGAGCAAATGAGTTTTAAGTCTTGATCTAAAACAGCCCTCATTGGCAATGATTGTTAAGGGCGTCTGGCTTGGTAGATTGTTCCACCACTTCGGGCCAACAACAGCTAAATATCTATCCGCCATCTTAGTTCGCCTCCTGGGAATAACAAGATAACATTCACTTTGTGATTGAAGTCAATTCCGACTACTTGCTCTGACAAACATTTCTTGCAATAAACCAGGAACATGACCATGGACAAAACAAAAGACCATAACCAGGACTTTGTACATTATTTAAGCTTATACCTGTAGGCAGTGGAGTTGTTTCAAGAGTTCAGCACTTGGTTTATCACTCAGGACCACTCGTGCTGCATGATGTTGAGTCCACTGATGCTTTTTATTTCGGTAAGCTGGTAGATCGGTGAATAAACCATTGCAAAAATCAATATAGCAGTGAACAAGACAATGCACTAACACCCCCGCCTACATCTGTGTCAAATGCCTGCGCATTGCTTTAAATTACGCAATTGCATTTTGGCCATTTTTTTCGGCACTTTTTCGTGATGTGAAGGTCAAGGTTAAGAGTGTTAGTCATTTTCACACCAAGATCTCTCACATGGTCTACTAACTTAACCTTCCATCATCCAACACTCACAATTGATATGGACATTTTAGATAAGTGTTGCCTTGTTCCGTATTAAATAATTTCTGTTTTTGATGAGTTCATTTTCAGCTTGAAAGTTGTCATCCAGTTTAAAATGTCCGCCTCTATTGCATCACACCGGACTATTGAGAAAAAAGCACGGTTTTAAAACTGCGTAAAGTAGCTCATATGAAATGAATATGCACATACTAAAATACTCAGACACAATATGTTTGCTATCGTGAGACAATAACACATTTTCTTTCGAGCAAGCGCTTGGTAAAAAATAATAATTTTCTTATTGAATTGATAATTTTTATTTCATGATAAAACCCAGAAAGCAAGCTAATTACCTCTATATTACCTCCCCATAGTTTCAGAAGTTGCAATAGCATAAAAACTATGGTGTTTACTTGTTGATATTTGAGTAAATCAATTGTTGAACAGAATTTATTCAATACAAATGTTCATAAAACAGAAGGCGGGTTCAATCTGAGATATGTATTTACTCGATAAAGGTATTTTAGTTGTAGTTGAAAATGAACGTGTGTGCAGCACTTTTGGCAGTCAATTTGTTCGCTTCATAAAATGAGCCTTGTTCTGAGAAAACTGGGCTTAATGCATGTGCGTAAAGTGTCATCCCAGATTAGCCTGTGTAGTCCGCACAGGCTAATAAGGAACGTCACTTTCGGTAAAGAGGGGCCCTTTTGAAACTCAAATTACCATAAAAGCGTAAAGTGTCGTTCCTGATTAGTCTCTGCGAACTGGACAGGCCAATCTGGGATGACACTTTACGCACATGCATTAAGCCCTGTTTTCTCAGACCAAGGTTCATTAATTATTTCAAAAGACCTAGTTCAAAACACATCTTAGCTAGCTAAGCAGAAATGTTTTACAAATGATGCATCATCTTAAGCCCCACATAAACTATATTATTACATTTAACGTTATGTAAATTAAACTACGCTTTTAACTTGCCTATTTGTCAAACCTCTTCACGAACCGAATGCGTGTTTAGCTAAAAAATATAGACAAAACAGAGCTGTGAAAATATGCAGACATTTTGTATCAAACATATACTGACACTGCAGTGAATTGCCATTTTAACTTCCAAATACGAGCGAGAATCAATATGTAGATTATATCTTATCCTTAAATGATACAATTGCATATAATATACACTATTGAACACAAAAAAGACTATTTACATTATATACATTCTGATTTAGTTTCAGTAATAACAGTTCATACTTTTTACAATAACACATTTGACCTGGCCATAAAACATGAGTTTATCATAGAAACTCTCGTGCGAAAACATGACATTTTGTTTTCTTGGTTAACGCCAAAAAAAATCTGTCCCAAATGGTTGCTGATATAAGAGAGCATGTGTTGGCAATATTTTCCACAGTGATACAGTTTTAAAAGCTCTATCATCAAGCTGTATAAGCCTTTGTCGTGTTTTCCAAGTATGTCATCTTGAATGTTTATGTCCGATTTATATAAAATGAATTTCGCATGTTATAGTTATTTCTACGAACGGATCTTAAACTTCACATCAGAACTATGAACGCGAAACAACAAAGTAAAACACAAACACAATCACAAACACACCATAATCTTGGCACATAGTATTTACACAGATAATGCAAATCTATGTTGATGTAAGGCTGTTTCATGCAAGAAAACCTGAACAGATCACGGGAGATCACCTTTAAACTGACAATGTGAAAAACAAATTTGATGTTTAAATTTGCTCATTGGGGCACTTTCCTCACGCTTAAGCAAGAAATATTAACATAACATGTACTTAAAAATTAGCAAAGTACATACAAAATAAGGTACCAACGTCTGCCTAATAAATTCAACATTTGAATAATGCGTAGGTTTGTGTGTACAATTAATCAAAAAATATTTTACAGGAAATTAAAAATGTCAAGGAATTCGTACCGAAACACATCTTATATTTACAAAGAAACCTCTATTATCCGTCATACTACATTTGCATGAAATATTTTGACGTATGTGAAATTAACGCTTTTGATGAGTTTGTAAACTACTAACAATGAACACACAATTATCCATCATACTAAATCGTCATGCCTTAATTTGACTGATGTGCATTTAACACTGTTTATTATAATTTAGTAATGGACACGTACTTTGTCAAACGCCATTTACCGTATTCGTTTGCATAATTATTATTCGATGTTGTATTTTGCGCTTTAGATGTTTACAATATGATGTATTTACGCAAATAAATCACCCGAACATGCACGTTTATGTAACGGTTCAAATGACCGTGTATGTGTATATAAGGGTCCACATTCTGTGTGTGTGTCGCAGTGGATCAACCGCAACCTTAAGATGACGAATTTCGCAGTTCTCGTCAGCCTCTGCGTTGCCGGCGTTCTGGCCAGTAAAGACGGTAAGTGTATTAGTACTTGTAGTTTTTTTTGCGAGAACAATTACAAAATAAAATTAGGTATATTATTATCCGTGTTCGTTAACTAAGTGCCATGATATTAATTAAACAATTATAAACAACGCGAAAACTCACAATGTTCGGTAATTCTTATACAATAATTGATGGACTTCGTATTCTTCTTCAGTCATGGATGATCAACTATATAGAGAGTATTAATATATGGGTTTTTTAAGATATTGTTCATTTATGTTTTCCAACTAAGTCGGAAAATGTTGCACTTTGGACATCGCAAATAATGTAAATTGTTTGCGAACTTTCGATTTGGGGTTTTATTTAACCCTTCGAGTAGTAAGTCAGATTTTAGCTCGTTTATGACTGCTAAGTTATGGGCCCACGGTGTGGTGTGGCTCTTCATTTAACCGGTATACATTTATCGTTCCAAGGCGTTGACCCCAGGACCCGTATTCACCAACCGATTCTTAGACTTAAGAATAAAGAATAGACTTAGAACCAAGAAAAATGTGTTCAGTGTTTGAATATATACAGGCCGCCACTGGTGATTATGTCATTAACAAAACGTTCTATATGAAGAATAATATAGATAGAGATGTTTACTGCAGAATTTGACTCAAAATTAAAGAAATTATTGAATATTCTAATTTAAAGAATTTTCTTTATTCTTAGACTTAAGTCAAAGAATTGTTTGGTGAATATGGGCCCATGCTTAGTCATACTTACGTGTCATATCGCGATGTATGCATTGCGCTGTATCATATTGGCAAGCATGCATTTGCCTTATATAAATGGGACGTGCTCTGCTTAAAAGGGGTTTAATGCATGTGCGTAAAGTGTCGTCCCAGATTAACTTGCGCATTCCGCACAGGCTAATAAGAGACGACATTTCCCGCTTTTGTGGTATTTTACTTTTACAGAAAGTCTCTTCTTATCAAAAATCCAGTTTAAGCGGAAAGTATCGTCCCTTATAAGCCTGTGCGGAGTGCACATTCTAATTTGGGACGATACTTTTCGCCCATGAATTTAACCCCGTTTTCACAGAGCGCGGCTCAAATGATAAGCGTGGGTTAAACTAGAAATGGAAGAAAGTAAGGAATACATTTGAATTGAAAATGCTGGCGATTTTCTGTGTTCATTAATGTTCAAAGAACCTTATAACTTCTATGATATTGCAAAAATAACGCAAATTATGAAAATGCTACATATACGATTAAAGGTTACTGACCCGAACAAAATGATACTGAGATTTATTAAATACTTGTTTTCCCTTTGCCAGTTAAACATCCTTCGTTGAAAATACTAATTATCTTTGTTATTCGTAAACTATCATTATCATTGTCACTCGTTGAAACATACATAATAATTAAAAGAAAACTGTTTTTGTTATTTTTGTTGGTAATTTAAAATACTATGCCAATAACGGTATTCAATGAACTGACAATTGTAATACTTGATTGCTCTGGGAACGTTTATCAGGCTGTTTGGTTGTGATCAGTAGCAATTATATCGGAGCACAACAAATAAATCAACGAAAACAATTTGTCTTACTTTTATTTCTGACTTAGGAGATAACTACGGGAGTTATGGTGGCGGTGGATATGGAGGAAAGAAAGTCGGAGGGTATGGCGGTGGATTCGGTGGTTACGGAGGTGGAGGATACGGAGGTGTAGGCAGTTACGGCGGTGGATTCGGCGGTTTTGGCGGTGGATACGGAGGAAAGAAATACGGAGGATATGGCGGTGGATTCGGTGGTTACGGAGGTGGAGGATACGGAGGTTTTGGCGGTTCCGGCGGCGGATTCGGCGGTTTTGGCGGTGGATACGGAAGCAAGAAATACGGCGGATATGGCGGTGGATTCGGTGGTTACGGAGGTGGAGGATACGGAGGTTTTGGCGGTTCCGGCGGTGGATTCGGCGATTTTGGCGGTGGATACGGAGGAAAGAAATACGGAGGATATGGCGGTGGATTCGGTGGTTACGGAGGTGGAGGATACGGAGGTTTTGGCGGTTCCGGCGGTGGATTCGGCGGTTTTGGCGGTGGATACGGAGGCAAGAAATATTAAATGGTAAACACTAATATAATAATTTGTCATTTCCTTTATTTGTGTATGTTAGTTCGTTTGAATCTCGTGAAACACTACTAGCATTCTTCTCCTGACGTTATATTTTGTCAATGATAAAAACTAAACAAACATTGACATTAAACCTTTTTTAAAATAGTTTTGCTGTGCATACATGTATTGCATTTATAATATATGCTCCTAAAATCTGATTTCGATAATGTACATCATATAGATACATCATTTATCATCGTTAACTGAAGAAACCTGATCGTGTTTGTGTAAAGCAACACAGACATTCCAGATACAAGTCTGGTCAATAATTATCAGTTTTGGGACCAATTGCTATCAATATTGGCTGTACTCTGTTAAATATGGCTTTAATGCGTAAAGTGTCGTTATCGAGAAGCCTGTGCACTCCACAAGGCTTATCAGGGACGACCCTTTCCGCTTTAATCGCATTGTTTGTTACAGAAAGTCATTTCGCAGCAAAAATCCAGTTCCGGCGAAAGTTTCGTCCCTGATTAGCCTGTGCGGACTGCACACGCTAATCAGGGACGACACTTTACGCACATGCATTAAACCCTCTTTTCACGGAGCACGATCCATATTTTAATATATAAACATTAGAGAAACCACCTTGGCATCACCTTAATGAATACTACAGTAAACTTTATGTTCCAAAACGCAAACGAAAAGAATGTAAAACAAGCATTAATTATATATTATAAATTATGCAGCTGTGTTATAATTCGAAGAATTTCGGATGTTTTGCCAGACTTTTTACGTGTGTTTTTTTCCAGGACAGAAAACGACGGACTGACCAGATATTCCCCACAGTGCTTTATCACTGATTTAATGAGCCTTGTTTCGTGTTATTGTTGCATTAGAATGAATGTAATATAATCTTTATTGCATTGAACTTCTCTGTGTTGTTTTCCTTTTCATAGTCTTGTGGAATTAAAAAAAAAACTCACAAATTACTCCAATAATTAAAACGTGCTTTATTGTTTAAATTTCTACGAAATTCACCTTTCAAATATAAACGCAATATAGTCGCATAACAAATTGTGGGAAAACATTAGTATTTACACAAAATTACCATTGGACCATCTTTCAGCAATAATAATAATACCATGAAACAAATAAGCCAAAAACTCAGTAATAACTTTCCATAAATTATGATCTTATGCAAGTTTTCATTCGTGTCATTTTTTTAAACCTATTGATTTAAGCTCGATTGCACAGCAAGCCTAAGTTTATATGAAACGCTCTCGAGTCTGTTTGCTTGGTGTATGTGGGGAGGGGGGGGTCTAAAGAACGCTCTCACAGTGGGGACCTTCCGATCACTGGTCCACTGACAATATATGCTACAATTAAAAACGTATTCGTCTGATATTGACAATAAGAAAGCTGACAGACTTAAACCTATTGTAATTGGTCTCAATGAGTATCTTATGATTGGCCAAAACACTGGACTTTCCTTCAAAATGAATAAAACGATACAATGCGGACATACAATACATACTCAAACATGTGTTTATGCATTGAAAATAATTCTCTGCACATTTTAAACGTCGTCTCAATACTCAATATAATTTCAATATAGTTTAATTTAAATTTATCAAAATGTTTAAATCAGATGGATTAGACACCAACACGAATTTTAAATATTCTGTTTTCTAATGTGACCTTTAGCTGGCGTTGCCTCCACCACTTTGTAAAATGACAATACAGCTTGATTAGAAAAATGTTGACCATACTCTTGGATGTATGGTAGATACATAACTATTCCATGTAGATGGACTAACAGATGGAAGCGCATTCTTTAAACCCCAGCAGGAATTTCGTTGTCAGAAACGCAAAAACATGCAAACCATAATTAACAATTCAGTGGATGTTGTTCAATATATAACTAAAGATAGATACGACTATTTGACATTATACGAGATTAATAAGTGTTAGAACTTCATACGACCTTTATTTTTAGTACTTCGTGTCAGATCAAAGGCAAACATTAAGACAATATTGACTCTATTGTCAAAACGACTTGTGTGACTCTATTGTCAATACATTTTCTAAAAGCACATACCATTCAGACTGACGTCAACAGTGCTTTAAGTAAATCTTAATATTCATAAACTCGATGATGATATACGATATTTTGACCAAATATATATTATATATATATTAAACAAACACCGCAAATCACATTTGATCCTTTCCCACTCAGTAGCAAATTAAAACCAGGGAATGCCTGCGAGTAACGAGCAGTTTTTTCAGGTTTTATGATGTTTGCTGCACATCAGTATCTAAGGTTTGGAAATGTCTTAAATTAAACTTTATAAGGGACTACCAATGCGTACAAATACGTATCTAAGTGGGAAAGGGTTAAATGTTACGTTATGCACTGTAATGTGACACAATTTTAATGATTTAAACATTAAGGAAAAAGCATGAAGACCTACAACTAATCAACGAACGTTAAAATATCGTTACACCCGTATATGTGCGCAATGCAGCCTATCCCTATCAATATTCTGGTTGAGTGAACACTTCTGTTTGAAATTAATGCCTTGCTGAAGAATATTTAAGCTCTTTGGTAGATGCAGAATTTTTTTTTGATTACTGAACTAGATACTTGACAAGTTCAACTGCAGCATATTCAGAATGACTAATTTAAAAGACCATATGGCATCCATATATATCAGGAAGTTTTTTAAATATTTGTGTACACATGTTATGTTTGAACTATTAAACAAAACGTATTACCTAATGTCAACAGTACCGTAGTATGGAAAAGTCGTTTTTAATAATTTGTTAACGGATCAAAATAACTTGAAATTATAATAATACCCTGATATGATATAAATAATAATTGTACTTAACGAAAACATGTTTTAGTTTGACGGCATTATAAATAATGCTCCAAAATACTTATATGATCTAAAACGGATTCATATAAGGTCAAGTCGAGCGCATGATATAAACGATACTGAATTTAGTTAATTAACTTTAAAAAGTTAGTAACTTGTGTTTACAATTAAATCATAGTTTAGTCTTATGCCAATGTGAAAGGCTTAAAAACCATCCGCAAGAAAATATTTTCATAAAGATCTATGATGTAACATGATTCAAAATCACAATATTGGAATATTAATGTATGTACAACTTGAAATGCGTTTTGATTTATTAAACTCACACAATGTTTTAACTCATTATGAAAGCTTTTTCTACAGGAATGTTCAAGCGTGGTTTAAAGTTTAATTGTTCACACATGTCTAATATTGTCACTCAATATTAGCCTGCAAAACACACAAGTATGTTTTAAATAAATAGTAATACTGTATTTGTTTTACATTAACAGTTAGAGAAAAGTCAGTGTTTATAATACTGTCAACCTTCATGATTAACCCTGTTAAGATGTTAATAATGAGAACCTAAACTCCCGATCAGTATTAATCTTACCTTCGGTACCCCTCGTGTAAATTACTTGTGGAGAAGGCATCCGATCGTGTCGGAAAGTGCCTGGTGGTATTCGAATATTTGAAACGAAGGTCTTAATAACTCGAAAAGTGGCTAGAACATAGTACAAATTTTGTCCATTTATATAGAAAATACGATACGTCACTACGTCTGTAATGTTAAACAATTAACAAGCTTTCTAACGTTACACGGCAATATCTGCGACGTTATAACAATGGACACTACACATTTTCGTATATCCACGCAGAGTTGTCGTTCCATGCTCTCACATTCACCTCTGCGAAAGGCTTAGCATGCCATCTTGAAAAGAATCTCGTCAAAACCGAACAAACGCATTCAAAGTATATTTGATTTGATATTTAGGATCAGAGGTATCAAATAATGAAATAGGAATTTGAAATTTACGATACATCGGGCAAAACCTGGTCATTTGTATGCATCCTTTAAAAACTATTTCATTGCCAATTTACCCGGATTAACCCAAAAAAAATTATTACGCTCAATTCGCTTATGTAAACAAATGAACAAATTGAGTGTCATTATGCATCGCTTTGACGGCAAACGTGTATTTACAGAGAGAAGACGGTCAGTTCTGTTGTATTTATCGAACAAATAATAGGACCTTGTTTTGCTAGTTGTAAACGGTAAAATATTTATTACCATTTTACATGTTTAAAGTTATGTTTCGAATGTGATAAAATTTGATTTTAATTTTAGTATGGTCGAACATTATGATAAGTACTTAAAAGTAGAAGGCTCTTTAACATTATTCATACGGACCAATTGGTTTATGTTATACATAAAAATATTTCAGCATGTAGTCTTTATAATTATTACTGTATTACCAATGCATACAAGTTTTGTGTTTAGGTCCACTTTATTCCTAAAGTATCAATGCTATTGCTTTCATACTTGCAACACTTACTAACTATCACAAGGGGATTGTGAAGGCAAAGTTATGTAACTCTGACTGGTAGTTTGGCAGAATTATGGCCCCTTTGGAAATTTGCTTGTTAAGTTTTGTGTTTAGGTCCACTTGATTCCTAAACTATCAAAGAATTGAAGTATTGAGATAGGTCCCTTCACCTTTAAAACCTTTTAAAAGAAATAAAGATGAGCAATCTGCTCTTAATCACATTTCAACTCATTTCAACATTGTACAAGGGGGGTGGAGGCTGAATTTCTTATGTCTGATTTTGACAATGTTCTAATGATTTTGTTACTGGTGAACAAATGCCTTTCTATTTATGGGTAAATAATTTTTGTCCAGTGTATTTCCTGGAAACAGACATTATTTCATATGTATACACATTAAAAGCTACAATGTATACATTAATGATGGTGAAATTATGTGTTTCATATTGATATATTTTGCAGACAAAAATATAATACCAACCCTTGTCATTAGTGTTGCTAAATGGCAAATTGACAGTATATCACTTGACTATTGCCTACTATTGCCTCATTTTGAAACAATTACATAAAATTTGATTATATGTTAATCGTCGTAGGTGTGCCCAAACATTTTTTGATCAGGCAGAAAATTGTGATTTAAAGTGTATGAAAAATAACTAGAGGGACCCATATGACGACAATACCTGCGTCATTCCAGTACCGGTATTCATGTTTGGTGAATAGGTGTTATCCAGGTCTCCACCACTTTGAACAAAACGTATAAAAACCTTCGGCACAAATAAGGCTGAATGATTAAATCAACCAGTGATAGATTAATTAAAATAATAAAAAGGTATATGGTAAATGATGTTGAAAGCTTTGTACCCACAGCTAAATAGGTTTTACAAACATCTAGCCTTAATGGAGTAAGTCTGTACTTAAATAGCTCTAAGACACTGCCAAACAAGTATTTTTGTTCGATTACAATCGAAGCACTTCCAATATTCATCGTTTAGAATTGCTGATTTGTATCTGATTATCGAACACTGCATAGATTGAACGTTGTAAATTTGCTGTGTCGTCTCTTATACAACTTGTTTAGATTGTATATATCGCCCTTTTAAGATTTACTTTCAAATATATACTTAGTAATTGTACATCTTAAATATTCTGTGATACAAACATGTAGGTTTGTTAACAGCAAACAACCATATCTATATCATGATAATGAACAAAGACTGCTATAAGATATTATGGTATAAGATGGTTCAAGATGGTATAAAAGCAGTGAATGTAATGTAACTGTCGTGCAATGCATTGTTTAGTATACTGTTACCTTCATGATGAACGCTCACATAAAATATGAGGTGAATATACTGTAACCGTCGTGCAATAGATGGCACGTTCTCCGTTTCATTTTTTATATTCTTTTCTGTGAATCAATGTGTGTGGGTCGAGGGCATCCCACTTCACACCAAAAAGAGTTAACGAACAATAATTGCATAACACAACGCACATTTGTACATTTAAACAGTATTATCTTTGACATAACAATACTTTTAAACTATATTTGGCAAAGAGAATTTTGATAATAACATGGTTTTTCTTTACACAACTACTGAAAAAGGTGTATGCAAAGTTTCCATTCATTACTTTGAAATTTCAATTTCAAATTTATTAACAAGATATTATATGCGGACACATATACAAATCCGTATTCGATTTTACTCGTGACATTTTAGTCACGGCTAGCACACACAGATAGTTGTTTGTTAAAAGCAAACATATACTAATTACCACTAGGTTCTACATTTATCTTTTGCATTAAGTACTTTGCCTTCTCAACAAACATAGGGCTATAATTGACATGATCGAACGTGTGTTTTGCTGGAGATAACATATATATCAAGGCATACATTGTACATTTGCATTGCTAACATACAACAAGACCAACGCATATCAGTATTAAACGTGATACAACGTTTGTTTGTCCGTACACACGTTTGATTCATTATATAAATATTACATGTGTGACAGGGTGACTGTAAATTTTTAACTTGAGGCAATACCAAGACGAAACCGAGGTTGACAGTATTTACCAGAAAATAGACAAATTTACTATCATCCTGTTAGCCATGTTATATTTACTTTATTATACCGAAAACAACTGTTCGAACATGAACAATTTATATGAATCATGAACAACTTTAATATTCAATAATTGTATTTAATTTCAGCAACGATTAACAAATTTGGTCGTCTGTTTGCAACGGATTTGCAAAACTGCGTACTGCGCGTGCGCGAATTGGACAGTATATTTTTTACAATTCCGAACGTGATTGCTGAGGTAGCGGGCGACAGTTTGTTTTTTTGAGCGGGCGAAGTATTTTTTTGACAGTACATTTTTTTTGCGCTGGGTCTGACAGTATTTCTATGTCACGATGGCCTATGGGATTTTAGTATTGTGAATGAAAGTGGGGTATAATAAATCAAAATGTTCTAGATCTGCGTGAAAGCTATACTTAACAATACAATTATATTACATGCAATGTATTCCAAAATATTTCAAATGATACATTATTCAGACTCGATACAATATATTTATACTAGCACTATGTCAGCTTCATGGTTCATATAATCATCAAATTGAACTTGAGTGGATACGGTGTCTGCCTAGCAATCGGGAGTTCACTGGGTCGATCCGCATTGGAGGAGCGTTCATTAGATTTCTCTATTGTACACCCAGTACTGGTTCCAGTTCCAGGAAATGGACTTGAGAGCGTTTCTAATAAGACTAAGGCTTTCTGTGCAATCTAGCCACACAAAAATTTAAATTGAATTTTAAGTAACCTGTATAAGTTGAGATTTAAACCCATAGGGCGGGACTATCTTTTCAAAATTAGTGTCACTTTAAAAAAATGTGTTAAGTATGTTTTTGCACAAAATAAAAAGAAAAGCGTCAAGAAATCAGAATTAATTAAGTTTTTCATACTGTTGCTACATGAACATTCCACAAATATTATAAATGTAACGGTAAATTTCGACTCTTTAAATAAATATTCAACACGATAGTGTTTCGCATACAATTAACTCCAAAGAATACTTTAAAAAGCGACATTAACAAACTGAAAGCATGTACAAATATGCAGACACTACTTTTAAGAATATCTGAGACTTTGCTGTTGTTTTGCATGGAACATTTGTCTAAGTTCTGTAGATATATTCATCTGGGAAAGTATCAATATCATATTGGCGAACACGGACTTCAGGGGTCTATTTTGTGCATAAGACTGATACTGTAATAGCCGCTTACACAGTCCCGTTTTGTCGATGATATTAAACAGCAATAACACAGCAATAACGATTAAATGATATACTACCGATCGGAATATGAAACCAGAACCGTGCAGGTATAGCTTCTAATGTCCTTTAAACCGATAAAATACAAGGCTACAACGTTTCGTAAAAAAGCTTCGGATTTCATTTATACCGATCAAATAAATAAGGCTAACCAATTCATAGATAACTCCGAATGTCATGTAAATAGCATAAACTATAAAATATTTATAAAATGAGTCAGACAGTTTCATGTTGTAGTGGTTTTGGTAAGATTAAAATGTCATCATTGTTTGGTTTACATTGGAAGCAAGTGTTCCTTTACGAAATAAAAACTCGCCGCGTCACGCGACCATGACTTTGTAGCCCTTAATATCCGAATACTCTGATGAGGATTTGAACTATTAGCTGAAATCACGAAACCGTGCATTACTTTATAGCGGACATGTTAGCTTATAACTTGATTTGAAGATGATAACGGTCATACGGAGCTTCATTGACCGTATATGACATCATATCCGTTTTCGCATTAAGACGACCGTAATTTTTTAATTAGAATCCAGCGCTGTCGAATGCATTTACCTATACCATAAAAACATAAACTGATAATTTGAATGCATATGACTTAGAGTCGAGGGCCTTTGAAAACGCATTGAAGTATGTTAGGTAAATTGATATTTTCAAACATGGTCTATTTACTGATAAGACTGAGAACATTCGGAAATACAAGTCACAACTGAAACGTTGTCTTTGCTTTACATTTATGATACCTCTCTGTTTAAAGTCTATATTCTATTTTATTTTGACGCAAGCCTTTGCTAATGCTAATTTAGACCATATGGTTCAAAGTTGCATTATAAGCCTTTATGTATTTCGTGTTTCGGTGAATTTGAAATACATAAGAATTATTGTATTTAATAAGTTTGTGTTCCTGTTAATAAAATATATTTTTTACTGCACGTGTATGCCTCAAGCAACGTGAATGTGTGTCACCGATTCTAGACGCATTCAAGGATTGATTCATACACCGTACGATATCGACACAAACTGTCTTTGATGCGCTAACAATTTTTTGGAAATATGTTAAATAACGTGTGACATTTGAAAGAAGTTCTGAACGGTACGTTAATATTCTGTCCAACCCGTGTGTAATCATCTGTGAAACCCGTTGATTTTGCACCCTGTATATTGTGTTGTATTACCAAATATAATATTAGCTTTGCTTTAAGTATACAATTTTGATACAAAATTTGGGGTTATTATGTGCGCTCACTTTAACTACAGCGTAATTAGCATAGATAAATGTGTTGCGGGCTGCTATCGTTTGTATTAAGTTTCTATTAGAGTTACACAAAGAAAACAAGAACCCCAAGTGGTTGTCGTCACGATTGTTTCTTTATGGAACACAAGCAGGTCTTCACACAAATACATTTTATATTTTTAGAAACTATTTAGTCTATCTTTTATGTTAAGATTGAAACTTTCGAAATGTCTTATGACAAAAGTTCAACGGAAATTAAATGATTGAACTTTGAAAAGCCGAATTACCGCACAAGAGAATGTGTTTTGAGGTTTGTGATAACAGAACCTTAACATAATGATATAGTATATGATAATAACATACCTCAGCTCAGAAACCGACCTTACAGCACAGGCCGCGAGCGGAAAGTTTAATCAGCCAAGACAATTATTTGCTGTTATTGTGCAATCAAACATATTATTATCTGACGGATGTCTCCGGTGTGCTGTATTGATGTTGATTGACGTCGCAGCCTTATCTATGTTACGTAAAAATGAATGTCGACAATTATTTGATGACATAAATGTATAAGCAACAGCGTAGGTGGTAGGGCTGCAACGAATCCAAAAAATTTGTTCGCATCCAAATCCGAATCCAAATATGGTTTCTTACAGTTTTTTTTGGATCCGGATCCCTCAGATAAGAGAAGATAAAAAAAAAACCTGTCTAAATTAAAGAAATCAATGTTTAAGAAGTATCATTTGACTAAAAAACATTACATATTTATTTACAAAAAAACATAACAAATTTCTCGTTTTACATTGTAGCAATGTCAAAATTAAACGAAACCTTAACACTTATTCACTGAATAGTTTGCTCGTTAACGTACAATTTTCACTGTTCATACAGTTTGAGGTTTGTTTTCACAAAAATTAACAAATCAACATTGCCCGTATTCAGGCAAGCCCTATGAGCACTGACGACGTCTCCTGCTGTGGAGATAATTCTCTCACTGGGTACTGAAGTTCCTAGCATCAAAAGATAGCATTTAAACTTAGTATATGACGAAATATGCTTTCAATTTGACAGGTCGCGAAATTATGCAAAATTTACCTGAATAACATTCCAGCCACACTGGATCCACTACCGTAGTTTTTAATACAAATCATAAACACAATAAGGATTGTAAACTTACCTATTGCCATTAGGAGTTGCATTTGTAATGTGTAAATCATCCATGATTTCGAATTAGTTTGCTTTCGGAGCTCATTACGTAATGTCCGGTCCGTCTAAAATGCGTATATGACTCATATCCGCGGATATGAACGAAAAGTGCGAATATGAACGAATATAGGCCCTATTTATGAGTTATTTAGGAGTTTTTTTTAATGAAAAAATCACTATTGCATAACAAATGCACAACATGTGATAAATCTGTTAAGACTGCCTCAAAATAGAGCAATTTAACAAAAGCGATGTTCTAACTGGTCGTTCATATTCGCGGATATGAATTTGGAGTTACTGAAATTAAAATGCCAACGACAAAAGCTTTTAAATTCATTCGATCGTAATATTACACATGGGCGACGTGTATTTTGTTCATAGAACGATTTTCATCTAACAAAAATAAAGGAAAATACATTTAAAAATACGTTGTCTGTTCATATCCTCACTTTTCAGTCATATCCGCGGATATGAGTCATATACGCGTTTTAGTCGAACCCCGTAATGTCCAATGACACTCTTATGCAATAAAAGAAGAAGGATCTCGAATGATCTGCTGTATGACTGTCACATGTCAATAAACATCTACTATTAAACGTATCTTTTATCTTGTAAACAGAACCAGTCTGGTTAAAAAACAATACTCGTGAAAGCAGCGCTACGTTACATATAACTATGAAAATAAATATTCGGAACCGAAATTTCCAGGAGAGAATCCGTATCCGCGAATCTGAAGTTGGATCCGATATCATCGGATATTTCGGGTACCCGTTGCAGTCCTAGTAGGTGGTGAATAAGTAATCATGTTGTATCGTAGAGATCTAAATAAGATATTATTGATTGCGGGTTTTTTACCTTACTTGTTTTACTTTCTGAATTATAGTAACATACTCATAAACAATGCAGTAATGCAATTATTCTTCAATACTAAGCGCATTTTAGCTTAAGACAGTATTGTAGTTTTTGTTATATGCATGCAATTGTTTATCGTGTTTCAGGTAAAATGTAATGCAAATGTAGAACTTTGCAAAATACTTGAAAAATACATCATTAATTTTAATCTTTTTCATCGTGTATGAATGGTTGTCTACGTGCTTTAAACAATTGTCGCTACTAACTAATGCTTTAGTCAAAAAGTTGTATTTATGTGCACAGTAAACATAACCTGTGATATTACAGATCTGAACAATGCTCTCCTTTTTCAAGACACTACACACACTCCTATAGTGATTTAATCGCTAAGCTTTGAGAAAATTCAGAGTTCACACAACATAGATTTTGTGTTGAGAGGATTATTAAAGGACGGGTACTACTTATAACTTAACTAACTGCTCTTGAAACGTCTGATAGCTGGCGAATTTATAGTGTATTAAATTAATGTAATGCTCCATTTCTAAGAGGCTTATACCCTTTAAACTTGCAATTTTGACAAGTGGAAGTGATAATTGTGTCACATTTATATAGCACCAATCACATTGAAATATTTAATAATTGCATTTAATAAAATTTATCATATCGAATTCGCTACAAACAACCAATACTTAACATTTTAATTGGTATAGTTGACAACCTAACCGACCGAAATCTGCTTTCTATACTTTTTAAATACTTAACGCTTAAGCGTAAAGTTGGTTTATCATGGAACATATTTAGGTCATTGTGCCTTTGGATGAGATACAGCAGGAAAACAGTACAGTAACAAAATAAAAGAAATCGGAGTACTATTATCATCATCCCTGCGAAGAGAGTCCGTAGTTTGTTTACATGCTCGACATGTTTCTGTTTTCATATTAAATTTGAATTAAACTTGTATCATTGCATCGTAACGCTCGATGCAAGGCATTGAAGGTGTTTTACACGACTTACGTAACTTACAATTTCACTCGTGCTCCATAGTATTCATAAAATATACCACTTAATAAACACTAATAACATATTGACACCGAAATTCAAAAAAAATACAAGACAACATTTTGCAAGAAGAAAAATATACATAGCATGTGCCAGTATGCCTCCTGACTATATCAAATAAGTGAATATTCTAAAACGGTCGAGATAATATAATTTTCCGTTACCAACTATGGCTGATCTCTGTGACCTTAAATATAAAATTATCATGGTATGTTAATGTTGTGGTATTAACTTGACAAGTCAGGCTCGTAATATAAGGTTATTTCCTTTGTCGATACTAGTTTGGTTGCCATACATATGTTTGATACAAAACAATAATAAGGTTACACTGTAAACACACATATACAAGTTGTAATAATAGTCGTGTGGTTCGGTATAAAGGCTGAATGGAACGAAATGGTATGCACTGTTATTTTGGACCCAAGCTGAGTGTCATATATTATGCATAATTGCATGAAACCATAAAGCAATACAAGACAGAAGAAAAGTTTGTGTCGTCTAAATTTGGATTTGTTAACGATGATTTACATGCTGTAAATTACGAGATACAATAGCTGTTTTATTTCTTGAAAAAATAAACGATTTGCAATTTATCTTTTCTCAATGTTTCTCACATTTAAGATTTTCCAGAGAATTTAAAAGCATATTCCCATGTTTAATATTAATTCAACTTTTCCATTCACCGAATGGCAGCTACGAACGTAGCGAAAATTTAATCATCTTACGTTAATTCTTGCCCTAAACAGTAAGCCAGTACAGATGAAAAATACGTTTTCAGGGAAAAATGATGATAATACACTGTGTCAAAATCTTTAGAACGCTTCAACATTTTTTATTCACAACGTTTGCATTGGTTTGCTATATTTGTTCAAAAAACGCTCCTGATATAATGTTTAAAGATTGAGAATGAATTCACCATGAATTTTTGGATGGATGCGAAGCAATAATGACCATCCTTAAGAATATCAGAAAACATGAACGGTTGCAAATAACAGTCTCCTCTTTAAACCTTTGTCAGAAATATATTATTTACGCTGCGATGGGTTTTTTATAATAAAGTGGTATCTACGATAATCTCCCGCCAGTGGTTTTCATAAGTGTGTATGTAAACGGTTTAAAAGGAAGTTGTATTGCATAAAACGTATAACTAATGGTACTACCATGCTTGTATGATGATTATAAATTATATATGATAGTATTTAATATCAAGCGGTAATGCTCATCGTCAATCTATGGATTGTTTTGAATGAGGTTGCTAAATGTCTACTGCACGATGTATCTATCCGGTACAGTGTATTTTCGAAACTTTTACCAAATAAACATAATTTAAGGTTATGATAAGCGGCTTAAATTTCCACAATTGTTATATGCTTGATTACGATTACACCGATTTGCTCTAACTATTGTTATAAAAGGGAAACGATGCGAACCATTATCATCGGGTAACACTTGTTACGTCATAAAACCGTATCGATACATTTGAAGCATACATTGGTTTAATATAACCATCTTAACATGGCATCCGTCAATTTAATAAAAAACGTGAAAAAAATAAATAATTGTGTCATATAATTTGAAGGTATAAAATATTGATATATCTAAATGTTAATTAAAGCGGGTATATACGATTTTTATATGTGCTGAATTGTAAAATATTGATACAAATATGTTATAATAACACACAATATGCAAGAAAAATGATACATTTAAAACGAATTTCATAAAATATATCAAATACAAATTAGCGCCCCGAGCCGATTGTGACGAAGATAATTCGTAATTATTTTCCTACAATAACAGATGCATTCGTCTTTTTAGTAAGTGTTCGTGTGTCGTATGAATCGATATCGCTGCAGGAATTTCAAATGAACCGTTAAACTACATTTAGATTCACATCGTACATGCATGATATACATGCTGGCGAATTCGGCTGTACAGCCTTTTTCGAGTTCAGAATTAAATATCTGGCTTATTTAGCATTTTTCGACACATGTTCTTCTTAACTTTTATTTTAGTTTATATTGAAATATATGTATAATAAGATTTTTACACATTTTATATTAATTAATAAATATTTGACAAGATCGTATATACCCGCTTTAACCAATCTCAACTAATTTGTATTTAAATAATGTATTCGCTTGTAATAACAACCAGACTCCTTAGATACTATGTATTTTTAAATTGTACTGAATCTGTTAATGCTATATTGTATGTCGCCTATAGTCAAAAAATAAACACAAAATAAACACAGGACATTCAAATCTTAGCATGACCCAATAAATGTAAATTTATAAGCAACAATTTTAGACGACTCGAGAAATACGAAGATTTGATTTTTGAATTTAATGGCATTAATGTAAAACAATCATCCAATCAAGCAAATGTTGCACACAATAAGATGTGTTTAGTGTCGACCCAGTGTAGATCATATTCAACTCGACCCTACTGCATATATATAAATATGAATGCAGTGATATTTTGTCTGCCCATTTATGTGATGTATGTAACGGTATTTTGTATCGGGCTTTTTTCCCGATAAATGGACTGAAGGCGTTATAATCCCTTTGCATAACACTTGTGCAGTTAATGATGTCATTAACTATAGAGGGATTAGCTTAGTGAGCTGCTTTTCAAAATTATTTATCACTATTTTAAATAAACGCATTGAAAGATTTTGCAATGCAAACACTATTATTCCTAGTTAACAGTTCGGATTTAAGAAAGGTTATTCAACCGTTGATGCTATTTTATAATGATGTCAATGGTTAAAAATTATTTAAATGAAAATAATCGTCTGTATGTTATATACGTTGATATGTTAAAATGTTTTGATAGTATTTACCGCAATTCATTGTGGTTAAAAATGTTTAAGTCTAATATACATGGGAAATTGCTTAGAATAGTGAAAGATATGTATGCAAATGTTAAGTCACGTGTCAAATCATGCTCCTCTTGTTCAGATTATTTTAGTTATGCTGTTGGGCTGAGGCAAGGGGATGTAATGTCGCCGATTTTGTTTTCTCTATTTGTTGAAGACATTGAACTTTACTTACAAGATAGCTTGAACTCTGGTTGAATATAGATGATATTGTGTTGATTTTTACTATTACTTGCTGATGTCATGGCTATTTTAGGCAAGTCACCGGCTGAAGTTCAAACACATTTACATAATTTATACGTGTATTGCAATTCTTGGGGGTTAAATGTGAACACTGCAAAAACGAAAATAATGGTATTTCGGAAGAGAGGGGAAATAAAAGAAAACGAAAAATGGGTATATAATGGTAATTATATTGAAGTTGTTGATAACTTAAACTATCTAGGCACAGAGTTGAATTATACTGGAAGTTTTACACTAAACCATGAACATTTTATTGGTAAAGACCTTAAGGCCATAAATAAATAATGGTCTAAATGCAATGAATTTGACATAAAACCGAACATATTTTGCCAGTTGTTTGACTCTTTTGTGGGTTCTATATAAAATTATGGCTCAGAAGTATGGGGTTTCACGAAGTCCGATGATTTAGCACGTATACATTTGAAATTTGAAAACGCTTGCTACACATGAAAATGAATACATGTAATGTTGCTGTTTATGGAAAATCGGGTAGATATCCATTGTATGTAAGCATATTTGTTAAAATAATTAAATATTGGTTTAAAGTTCTGAACAATGATAATATCATAATGCACACTGTGTAAAAACAAGCCTTGAGCGATTATAATAAAGTTTATACAAACTGGGTCTCAAATGTCAAGAACACGTTAAATAATGTTGGATTTGGTTATGTTTTAGATAATTATAGTTTGTAAAAGCTGTTTGGAATATGACACATATTTATATTCTCTTTCTAGACGACTGCGATTATTTTTTGTAAGATTAAGAGTCTTAACGCCAGTAAATGGAAACAGGTAAACAGAGATTTTCTCAGCCAGCTGTACATATCAGATTATCACTGACTTGTATACAATCCTATGAACATGTATTCACACTATTGTAGTGTTTCTTATAAAGCTGGGAAGTTTTGAGTTTCATGATGTTTTCATTGTGATTTATTATGTCATAATATTATATTTATGTTATAAATATGATGTTAGAATTTATTATTAAACAAAATATCTTCTTAAGCGGATGTGATATTTATTTGCGTAAATAATCTGTTTAATAATAACATACTGTGTGTACTTTAGCAAGACATTTTGCCCACGGACAACTGTTATTATTTTATTAACCAATTGGTTGAAACCCTTTGGAAAACAATTATTCCTTAATTTAAATGTATAATGAACTTTAAAAGTGTTATTGTAAATACAGCCCCTGGGTTTGGAATAAAACAGTTTTTTTTAACTGTAAGGCTATGTTCTTCATGTATTGCAATATGTATTGATATGTTGATTACTCTTCAGTATATAAGTACTCTTTACTTCTCAAGGATTTTAACCAAATGAACCCTCATGAAACTTGAAAGAAGAGATATTTTTGTCTTAATCTCCTATACTGATTGTCCATTTTTTATGATAAAATATCATTCAATTTGTATTTTCCCCATACGTTATTGTAATTAAGTTAATGAATGATTCATTTCCCAACTCCTGCCTTACTAATGGCAATGATTATTTTTCAATTATAAGCATAAGTATGCAAAAGCTTTAGTTTAAATAATGGCATGTGAAGGTCTATTATTCACATAACCCAGAATTTGACCTTTATTAAATGCAGTTGTGTATAATAAATATCATACCGAGTGAATATTGTGTTTGTAAATAGGCTAATATTGTGTTTTTTAATTTACTTACTATAAATATTAGTACTGATATGGTGTTTGTATATTTACATAATATTTCTTTGAATACCCAGCAAACACATGACGTCGGGTAGACGTCAGTTTACCGTCGGTTTCTCGTTGCGATGTCGGCGACCAAAAACCCGACGTCTATCCCACGTCCTACCCTGACGTAAGTTAAACGTCGGAAAAAGTCGTCAGAATGACGTCGGTTTTTCAGTCGGTATTTGCAGATACTGTATATTCATAATCAATTATAAATAAAACTGGTATAAAACGAAAAATTACTTGAATCATCGGTGCTATTTCAAAATTAAGGAAAGTAACTCATCTACCGATTATCATCGCACGTACACAAAGTTACAGCTCTTAGAATCTATTTTAAGAATATGTTTGCTCGCGCAAGCGCAGACGTGTGGTATTTCAAACAGGCGACGACAATGTTCCTAGATATTTTCAAATACAGCTCTTCACAATTTAAGCAAATACAACATTTTATAGCAGAGTTCTACTATTTCAAATAAGGAACAGGTAAGCCGAAAATTAGATATTGAGTTGTGCTAGCTTGAAAACAATCTCCACGCAGAGTTGTCGTTCCTTGCTCTCACATACATCTCTGCGAAATTCTCAGCTTGCCATTTTGCCTATAAAATAGGGAAAACCGAACAAACGCATTTAATGTATATTTGATTGGATATTAAGAACCGCATGCATTAAATTAAGAAATATGACTTTTAAATGTACGATAAATCGTGCAAAAACTTACAAGTTTAAATGCAACTCTTTGGAACTATTTTATTGCCCAATTTATGAAGATAAAATCATTCCACGCACTTCACAAATGTAAACAATTGAACATAATTTTTATTGAGTGACGTTAGGAATTGCTTCGACGTGTGTACGTATGTTGGTTTCTTAACATAAAAAAACCATATAAATTTTATAATAATGAATTAAGATTGATATAAGATTTCACGGTATGAGATGGTTTTCTTTAATGCCGTAAATGCAATGTAACCGTCGAGCAATAGATTGTTTAGTATACTGTAGCCTCAATGCTCAACGCTTGGAATGATCATGACAAGAATGATACGCTTTTATAACAATAGTCCGTTCTGAGCCCAACACAGAGGTGAATGAAATGTAGCCGTCGTGCAAGAGATGTGCATGAAAAGCTTGAAATGTTTAAACTTTAACCGCACGTCGATTGATTCCCAAGCATTGTTGTTGTTCCCCACCCACCTAAATAAACAGCGCTCGGCCTTTGTCGTACTATTATATACAGTTTGCTAAATACTTTAAAAGATCGTGGAAACTTAAAGCACTTTCCATTTGCAGGGAGTAGAAATGTTTAACGTAGCCATATTAAATTTGATTATTTGTCATTTTCTGGCAAAAGCAAAGTCCCTTTGCCACGATGTGAAAAGAGATATAAAAAATTTAAATAATAAAAGCAATGGATGAATGTTTATTAATCTTGATTTTGAATGAACATGAAACATTGCCCATCGACAGGCTGCTGATGCGGATGTCTATATCTCTTATTCATATGAACCAGTCAATTCATTGCCCCACTCACCCCCTAACCACAGGAAGGGGTTAAATGAGAAAATTTATTGTGGTAAGATATTAAATGTAATAATTTCAGTTGATTGGCTGATTCAACATGTTTCAGGTTGATAAGCTGTCAAAAGTTGGCGGGGGAAACGTAAGGGATATCGTAAAGAAAGTAATGCGAAAGTAAGTAAAATATTATGTATGTAATAATTTGGGAAACAAATCTTAATCTTGTCATGAGTGCATTTTGCACAATAATGTATTGATGCTGTGATCATGTATTTAATCACTCAAACTGACCTACCGACCTTATTGCACTCCGTACTATTAAGACCTTAGTGTATATTTATTATATGATAATGCATTCGTAATAATGACCTTTTGCCGAAATATACTAAAAGAATCAAGACATTTTTTTCATTAAGAAGTTTTTATAATAATTTATGAAATTTGGATTCAATTTCCGGTGGACATAGGCGCTCATGTAAGGAAGCCATAAAAGCTGGCGTGCATAAGATCTGTGGTTCTACCTAGGTGTTCAATCGAGCCTAAAATAATTCCGAAGGTATCCTTGTGGTCTAGCTGGGGTCATTTTTAAGCTGTATAGTAGCCATATAACACGGTGCGCTAGATTTAGGCTCTATTCCTGTGTGACATTAAGCCCTTTAAACTTGAATGGTATTATTTTTAAATAACTTATATTTCAGATTGAAGACGAATCAATGAACTCTTTTTCAAGTTTAATATGATTGGCGCTAAGGACAAAATGATGTTGTTAAATGTACATTAAGTTAAAATATATTGTGCATCATGGTTTCTTTTTACGATCGTTTTTTATGACAACCCGAGGTTTTGCCATAGTCTAAAGACTTTTGTCTATACTGTCAGAAAATTGTAACATGCAACTATTCGCTTTAAAATCATAGTGCTTCCGCCTACAACTTTGAACCATGTAAATGCATCTTGAGGAGTTCCATACGCCACACTGGTTGGCACTATTTTTGCTTGAATTGTAAGGCCTAAAGCAAGATTGCATTTGACCACAGTATCGAGTCTTTAATCTCATAAACAATTAGATATAAATACCTATAGAGTTATATAATCGTAAAATTGATACAAAGTCACTAAAACTGATACGGTTCAGTAATCTATTACCATGATCACTCATTTTATAATGGTTAAAGTTGGCAGCCATAGTACATGGGTAGAAACTCTTAATATATTGATGTACATGTAAACACAATCAGGTACATTAAATTCATTTGAATATTAAGGATTATTACATAGTTTTTCAGCGAGTGTTCTCCAGACACAGAATACCGAGCAGTGAACGGAGCAGAATGTATGCCAGGCCATTGCTCACTGTCTAAAATATGCCCCTGATAGAAGAGGAGGTGGGGGAAGAAAGTGATAAGAAAATGTGATAAACAACTACACACAAACTCTTTTTTATTAGAACATCTATAATATTATGCTTGATGAAGCTGTGTTTTGTCATTTTCTGATATATTTGAAATGTAAGTAACAATGACATAAGTACATAACAATGGCAATAATCTACCATTGTTTGCAACTTGTAATACCCGGTACATTTAGTCAATTGAAAAAATTATCAGTTTTGCACTTAAAATGATTTCTCACACGTCAAGCAAGGCGTTTTAATTGAAACTCGGTACACTGATGTTATTATCTAATTAAGTTTATTTAGAAAACCCCCTACTCTTTTTAAGCATAATTTAGAGATTTCGTCAGTCGGGTACATGAAATGCTATCAAGCCCTGAGATAAGTGGAGCTGTTGCTCTCGCTAGGGTCTGCAGCTTAGTTGAAGATGGCATGATTAGTGCTACCTTAATGTAGGCGCTTCCATATTTGTGTGTTTTTTTTTTCAAAAGTAAATATTCTAGAGCTGAAACTTGGTTAATAATTTAAATCTTTGTTTTCAAACACTAGGCAATCAACTGTGTCACAGTGGCAGTTGTGTTTATTGGTACTTTATTCAAACATATGGGATTCAAAACACATAACTTTGTTATGAAATAGCGGCCCTTTGTTGAATGGAGTTGAATTAGAACTTCTGGTGTATTAAAAGATGAAATTCTTAGGACTTTAGTATTTTCATGACATAAGGCCACTCGCTTAGAATATGGAAAGACATTCAAAATATTGACTATTCTGATTTTACAAACATAGAGACAATCTGAGTTCAATCTAAATATTGATAAGTTTGAACACACCTGACTCTATAACTAGTTTATTTATAAAATGCAATATATATACTCTACTGAAAATGTTTTAATACGATTACTTTATGAACAGTTGTTATGTTATGTAACAGTTACAGCCTCAAAAAAACTGTGTACATGTTGGATAATTGATAGTTAATTTTGATTTAGAAAATGTTAATTTGTTGTTGTTCTTTGAATATATTTTTCAACACACACACAATGCTTTATTCAACAGAGTCTGATACATTATCTTGTTGTTGACTTGAAAACTTAATGCTATATCTATAATGGTTGAATGACAAGTTGAATGTATATGCTTATGACTATGTCCTACGACTGCTAATAAAATGGGCGTCATTTGTTTCTTTAACAAAGTTTGTTTACATGTTTAACTTCAGTATGTAAATTTGTATTTTCAGAAGATATGTTAAAACATGTGCTTGTTCATATTGCAAATAAAATTTGTGTCACTTTGCAAGGTTACTCTGTACGTTATTTTATTGATTTTAATCCCCTTCGTGCTTCATTTTGTATCATTTGGCCCCATGGCAGCAGGTGACAATTTAAACACATTGACAAAGACTATATGAACGTGCATCGCAGTTGATTTTTGGTTTGAAATGGGTTAAATTGTAAAGTATTTGTTGAAAAAAGGCCTAGTTTTCGGGTGATATTCTAGTCAAGAAACTGGTAGGTTATTTGGTCACGATTATGGTCGGGAAAGTGGTTAATTGGGTTGCAAAAGTGGTTAGGAAAACGGTTGAGTTTTTGGTCGGACAGGTCAGATTTTGTTAAAAAAATGGTCGAAAACCGACGTCGAAATGACGTCGGAAAATGACGTCTAAAAATCTTTCAAATCCGACCATAAGTCTGACGGTCATCCGAGGTCGGAACCCGACGTTAATCTGACGTCCGTCGGACGTCTTGTGTCTGCTGGGTATGAATACATGTTTCGTGTCCAACAATTTAAGTATGAGGAAGGGAAAAACATGCAACACAGTTGTTCACATATTTTATCTTAATGGTTAAATAATATTATATCTGATTTACTTCAAAAATGCTTTCAATTCAGTTTTTTAGTCCAATTCAAAGATTTTGTTCATGTGGCCATTTTTAACGTGTGAGTGTATGTGGGAAAATTATATTCAATAAATAGGTTCTTGACCTGCAGATGGTAAATTCTTCATGCATGTGTGATTATGAAACTTTAAGTGATTGTTTATTACCATTGCTGATAAGCATGGTCGATTGTTGATAATACAAATTAATTTCTTTAAAAAATTATTTCTTTTATTTGAAGTAGCGAATATATGCCTCTGGTAGATTAAGGTTGAAATCTCGTATAAATCATTAGAGCAGACGACAATAAACCATCCGTGAAATGGATTTCAGTAGTAACTGTCTGACTTCACTAATACGGTATATTTGCTCGTGTCTCACGTATCTCGTCCTTTTTGCGAAATAGCTTTGACTGAGAAAGTTGTGGTTACACACCAATATAACGTACATCTACAATGTCGGGTAGAGGTCGTAGCGTGCGAAGACGGGTGGGGCAAGCCGTAGCGAAACAGACAGAAAGAGGGACGGGGGGTGCGGGCGGCAGTTGATCCGACCCCGGCGAAGGAACAAAGATGGCGTAGAAGGAATGCGGCGGAAACGGCGCTGGTGCCTGAGCCGGCATCAGCTCCTGTTCCTGGACCGCAGCCATAGGCGGCACTCGCAGCAGCGCCACCTGGAAAACGTATACGCGCAGACGATTACGTCGCAAATGGTGAGGTTGTTGATTTCTGTGATATTTTTCGCACAGCCGATGGGCTACTACGTGGTCACAACGTGGGTAAGCACGAGGCACAGGCGTGTAATGCAAACGCAATCTTATCTAAGCCAAGTCTGTCTAGAATGGGAAATATTCAAATAATTTATATATAACCTAGACACACTAATGATGCTGTATCAATTTACGTGTCCGCGTCGGTTACCCAGCGACATGTATTTGTTGTGGCGAATATGTTAATCTTGCATTATTGCTTTAATCCGCCCTAGTTGATATTTCTCACAACAATTCAGTTATCTCAACTGACCAGAATTGATCAGTATTTGTCAGACACATTCTAATGCTTAAATCTTCTATTATAACCGGTCCTATTTTCTACCGATTATATTTTACTTCTTACTCGGGATCTTTTGGATATATAAGGATATCTTGATGTTTATTTCGTGTGATTAATGTTATTCGTGAAATGTTATTTCCATTTCCGCGTTAAGCACTAATTAGTAAATAGATATAATTATATATATTCCTTGCCTAATGGTTTGATGATTATAATTCAAAACCAACGATCTTGCCAAGGCAGTTCAATTTTATTTATGTTAAGCGAGACAGAAAATACGGTTTGCGTGAAGCTTAAATAATGATAATAGGGGTGTGATTTCGATCGTGATAGGTCGGCTATCTCCGGACTTTCCGTAAGACATTTTTCCACAAAAGTGCTAACTGGTATCAATCGGTTTGTCCTTTTTTGGTTAGTTCATATATATATTTTTCTGGTGAATCAGTGACCAATTTAATTGTCATAATATATTTTTATAATTCCTCGGTGCTGAATAAGTGACCTGCGATCAGTTTGCGTACTGTTGTTCCACCCTGATTTATAATCTTGGAACTGGGGAGTTGTGTTTTGTTGAACCGAATTCTCTTATAATTATAGGTCTTTAACCTTAAAGTAACATTACTATTCAAAATCAACGAAAATGTCGTACAATTTTTCGTAAAATAAACTTAACCAATTAAAAAACAGTGTTCCTTATGGCAATTGCCGAAAATTCAACGTCAGATGTGGTCTAGTAAAATAGATGTTTGTAGATACAAAATGCTCGTTTTTATTGTTGTTTTGCATATCTATTCATACGACACATGAACACTAAAATGGTGTTCGTGTGTCGCATGAATAGATATATTCGCAGGAACTAATTGTTGCCACAAATAAATAAAAACGAGCATTTTGTATCTACAAAAATCTATGTAATCATACCACATCTGGCGTTGAAATTTTGGCTATTGCTATAAGGAAAACTGATTGTTAAGGTGTTGCCTTTATTTTACAAAATACTTAACGAAATTTTCGTTGTTTTTGAGCGTTATAGAGACTTTAACCGAATATGTTTTGTTTCGTTTTTGTTAATAAGAATTTGCTTGCGAAGAATTTTCTTGCTGTAGGTAAAGACAGGTGTTAAAACATGTACCATACTGATTTTCGCCAATTGTGCCAAAAATTCCAAAAGTATGGAAGCATATTTGTGACACCACTTAACTACTTAAAATAACATGAAAGTAATGGAGGATTTCGCGAAAAAGAAATTATTTTCGCGAAAACAGATACATTTTCACGGAAATAAATATGTTATGTTAACACGAATTTATGCATGTTAGTGCTCTAAACTGCCAACACATACAGATAAACTTTTAATGAAAATAATGGAAGCTTTCGCGAAAACAAATAACTTTTCTCAAAATCAGATAACTTAATGAAAGTATGAATATACATTCGCGAAAGATGCCAGTTATATACAAATATATGTTCTTCAATCGGTGAACATTGTTTTTATCCTACAGACCAAGAACTGGAATGTACGTGCATACTTTAGCAAGAAGTAAGTTATGGAAGCATATTTGTGCCACCACTTAACAACTTAAAATAACATAAAAATAATGGAGAATTTCGCGACAAGATTTTTTTTTTCGCGAAAACAGATAAATTTTCACGGAAATAAATATATAATAATAACACGAATTTATGCATGTTAGTGCTTCAAACTGCCAACACATGCAGATAAAATGTTCATGAAAATAATGGAAGATTTCGCGAAAACAAATAACTTTTCTCGAAATGAGATAACTTCATGAAATAATGAATATTAATTCGCGAAAGATGCCAGCTATATAAATATAGATGCTCTTCAATCGGTGAACATTGTCTTTATCATACAGACCAATAACTGGAGTGAACGTGCATACTTTAGCAAGTATTAAGTTTCATTTTATTGTTTTATTTTTAATGTAAATGCATCTTTGTTGACGAAAATACATGTAGCTGTTTTTACATATTTATTTTCAGACACAAAAATGAAAATTACTGGGTAAGAACTGGATGTGCGATTGTTCTATATTCATTTATGCAATAGTCTATACAGTTTCAATGTCACATTTAGAGTTCAAATGTCGAAAACGGTACAGTACCAATGTCTCCCTTTGGAAAGCCACTTGTTAGACCTTTGGATTTTCCAGTTGAATAATAGATCTCTAATTTTCTTCATGGTAATTCCAGATCATGCCCGCATACGATATTCAGGACGCCGATCTTCAGGGTATGTCATCATCACAGCTTATTGTTTTGTATCGTCAGAGAGGTTATTCTATATGTGAAATTCTTGGAGTTATGGCCATACGACATGGAAAAATAACAAGCGAACGATCAATTTTCCAAGTCTTGTGACGTTACCGCCTGACTAGAGACCAAACTCAGCACAGTCTCGAAGAAATTATTCAAGGAATATTGCTTGAGTAATCGGCTTTTGGTGTAAATGCTGGTTACCGGCAAATGCGTCAAAGACTCCTGATTAATCATTGACTTGTAGCTTTATTTGAGATGGTTCGTCTTATTTTAGGACTCATTGATCCACAAGGTGTTGCATTAAGGCAGGCGGGAAGGTTAAGGCGGAGAATTTATATAAACAATGGTCCCAATTTTGCAATCCATTTATATGGCTGGGACAAATTGAAGCCATACGGTTTGTCAATCCATGGAGCTGTGGATGGATTTTCCCGTAGAGTGTTGTGGCTAAAATGTTGTGATTCTAACAAAAAGCCGATGTACATATCTAGCTTTTATTTAGACTACAATAGGGAAATTAATAGCATTCCAGTTCGGGTTTACGGTGACCGCGGTACAGACAATTCTATTGTCCGTGATGTGCAAATGGCATTAAGATTGACAGACGCAGATCAGAACCAGGGGATCCTAAGCTTCGTCTATGTTTCATCTAACAGAAATGTCAGAATTGAGAGGCTTTAGCAAAGTCTTAGAAAAATGTGTGGAAATGTCTGGATGAACCATTTTAAAGATATGAGTGATTTCAAATTACTGGACACATCTGTGTGCACTTAGAATGCATTAGATACTGTTTTCTTCCTGTCATTAGTGAAGACATGAATGGCATTTGCATTATTTGGAATACTCATCGTCGAAATAACCGAAGTTCATTTCCTGCAGTAAAACCTGATGTGCTGTTCTTTCAGCCAGAAGTATGTGGTGCAAGAGATTGTAAAATACCACTGGTTAACAATAGGGGATTAAATGATGTGGAACGGGAGTATTTTCAACGCCCTCCAGAACTTGATATATCACAAGAGCTCCTGACAATTGCAAGAGCAACTGTCGGAGATTGGAATCTTCAATACCCACCTAGAAACAGAGAAGACGGAACAGAGCTTCTTGTTGCAATAACCATGTACATTGAACGTCTCGTTTAACACGGAAATGAAACAAAAATGAACTTAATGATACTTCCTTAGAAGCTGGCTAACTTGTGCATTGGTTGACAAAATGTCAATTAAAATAGATATAGTTGTGTCTGAAAGCAGAGCAAGTACTAGTTTTAAACAAGCTGTTGGCTTTGTATGCACTGTCATTGCCATGTATGATTGTGTGTCAATAAAACAATACATATTTTGTAAGTTTCGCTTTAATTTATCCTTTGAATATGTAGCCAAAATGCTAGCTTTATTTGTTATGAACATCCTGAAATAAAAAAAAAACACAAACCAGGTTACGGTGTATATGGAATCAATACCGTCATGGGGGAAGTAGTGTTACACGATGGGTAGAGTGTCTGGAAATATAATTTCTGAATCACTGCACTGCTTGCGTAACACTTCCAAATGTCATATGAACTGTGGAATGCTTCTGGTCTGCCCATGTGTGGCAATCGCCCTTATACTGTCAAATAGTTATAAATTGTTTGGGCATACGGTATGAACAAGGCAACACAATGTGCGCCTTTAGACGGTTCTGTAAAGACTAAAGATAAACTAGAGAAACTGACTCATTACGACTGTCAAATGTGATATCATTGTGTCTTGCAGTCGTTTCAGAGAGCTGTCAGGTGTCATTTTCTCGTGTTACCTTGAATGCAGGGGTTGTCATAAGGCACTTCTCGTCTTGCCTTGTTCCGCCAATGTTGGGTGAGAAAAGCAGTTTTATGCCATACAATAAGAGTGTTTTATATCCAAACTAATTTTCATTAAGCAGTAGTCTACATGAGACCTTGACCATTGAGTAACATACCTCAAACACACCAGTATATATGGATAAATATATCAAGAGTTATGTACAACTAACTATTTGTTAAGGTACAACTACACCGAGTATGTGAAAGTGCAAAGGTAAGTCAGAGGTGACTGTATTAGTTGATATTTTTTTATGGTTATCAAGATGATATTTAAACAAGAACCGTTCAACATCTACACACTCGACTTTTCTAAGGGCAGTGCTAGATTATTATAAAATGAACATCTAAGTGAAAAAATATAAGTTGAACATAGGACATAATTCTGCCAAAATATTTTTTTGGATTATCTGTCTTGCAAGTTTGTGTTCTCCTTTTGATAGTTAACAACAGCCCATTATATAAAACTTGGATATTTAATCCCCCGGTTATCTTTGTCCACTGCTTAAATTTGTCCAAATTAGATAAGACCTTGGTTAACTTTAACAACAACAAAAACAATATCCAAAGCATTTAATGGTCTCGTTAATCTTTTTATACAATTCGAATCCACATTAAATTATCCAAAAAACAGAGATATTGAAAAAGATAACCAATGATAACTTTTATCAAAGTTTACACAACTGGCTGCAAGTGTTCTAGGTAATAGGTGAAACATTTGATTGTTGTTGAAAAATGAACACCAGTCACACACTTAAACAAGGCTGATGTCCTCAACTACAATGGTCAGACAACCATGACTCAGCATGCGTCGAAAAGTAGAGCTAAAACACATTAACATGATTAAGTCAAGCAAGGGCAAATAAAATTAATAATGACACCTTTTATTTTAGAAATTATTGATTTAAAATAAGACAGACTTTTTGTCATATCACAGCATAACAATCAATGTGAAATCAATGTTCTCAAAAAGTTAAGAAAATAAAAAAACAAACAATAAAAACAAGACCTCCGCGGACAAAATTGTGCTACGGACGCAGGCAGGACATGAAACATTGTACCATAAATAGAGATTTAACCTATAAGTCTTAGTGTGACCTTGACCTTGGGGGTAGGGACCTGGCTGTTCAGCATGACACATTAGACAATGATAATGAACATGTGTGCCGAGTTATATGAAATTCACTGAAAAGATGACGAAGTTATGCTCCAGACACGAATAAGACATGAAACTGTACCATATATGGAGATTTGACCTATAAGTGCAACCTTAACATTATAGGTAGGTACCTGGGTGTTAAACGTGACACAACGTCTAATGATGGGGAACATTGGTACCAAGTTAAAACGGCCACCGGAAAAACTTTGCGAAACCGAAATTTCGCAAACTTAAGTAACCTTTTTCTTAAAGATTTGCTTATTTGTGATAAAGTATAAGATAAAAGTCTTACTTGTGATTAATAATTGGTTATTTTTGCTTAAATAACGCGTTTTCTTCACTATGAACTTTATTTGCAAAGTTGGGATTCCCATGGGATTTTTGAATAATCCTATGGGATTTTTCTTTTTCCCATGGGATTTTCGGTTTTTCCCATGGGATTTTTCTCCAGCTTTTTTTATGGGAGAAAAAATCCCATGGGATTTTCAAAAACATAAAACACGTTTGTTTAGGCTAAGTAATCGATTTTAAAATTTGTTAAAGCATTTGGGCTTATTTTCGTTCAATTTTCGTTGATAGAAAAAAAATCCCATTCTTTAATGGGAAAAAAAATCCCATGGGATTTTTTATGATTTTTAGAGATTTATTCATGTAACGTTCAGAAACACTACATTTTAACAAATGATGAACAATTCTCGCGATTTTAACGCGTTAAATCGTGTTTTACAAAAATGAAAAAATCCCATGGTTTTTTTTTCCCATGGGATTTTTTCCGCCATGGGATTTTTTTTCTTCCATGGGATTTTTTTCCAATGGGATTTTTTTAGGTATAAGTTTCTAAAAGCTATATAAAAATTAAAAAAAAAAAAAAAAAAAAAAAAAAAAAAAAAAAATAATAATAATAATAATAATAATTATAATAATAGTAATAATAATAACAATAATAATAATTATAATAATAATAACCATAATAATCGTGCTCAATATGAGAAATCTGTACTTTTAAGCGACTAACATTTTTATTCGAGCCGATCGTCGAGTCCGAATGGTGAGAATGACAGCAATTTACCAGTACAAATAAATCTCACTTGTGTAGAGAACGCTACCGTACTATACAAATAATCTTGATAACAATTAATATCATTTCTCGACTGAAAATGAAAACAGTATGGATATTGATGTCAGCAATATGATAAATATTGATAAAATGAAAAACCTTGACAATAATTCCGTGTCGAATACGCATTGGATTATAGCAATCAAATTCATATAAGCATTGATAAGATAATATGCGAAAATGGGTCTTATGTCATATACGGCCAGCGTAGCTCCATTCCGTATTGTTCGGTATTAAGTCACGTCAAGTTTCGTGGTCGAATCATATGAGTTTCCCTATATATATTGTATTAAAATTTATGTTACACTATTGTGCGATGATGAAAATTGTTTGGATTTTTCGAAACACGCTTTCCTGATTGTGTTAATATAAGCTATGCATTACCGAATGCGGTTGACGGTTAACACAGATCAAATAGAATGAGATAACCGTTATATAATGATGGAACGCACAAAATGCAAGAGCGCCCAATATTTATTATTCTATTTGATATACATGTATACACACATCGGCCATCTTCATATAGTTTCACAGTCTTTTAAAAGACGTCATCATATTCAATGTTGCGTCAACTTCACGAACTAAGAGAATGTTTAGGTGTTTTTTAGTTTTTTATTCCACGTTATACACAGTTGCAGTATTTCGTTGTCTAGTGAATACAATTGTTCCTCTCAATATTTATATCACATATGCTGTCGATTTGATTTCATCAGAATAAGTCAGCGAACACTCAGAAAAAAACCTGAAAGTGAAAATTATCCACTATACTATTCATTTTTCGATCATAGACGTTTTTGTTTTAATATTGGGATAAAAACAAAAAACAATAAGTGATTTGATTCTGATTATTGTGAAATGAGAAATAATTATTATTACAGCCCAAAAAGTACACACCATATACATAACATATAATTAATTTGGTAAACAATAATTCGAGAACATAATAAATATCATGCGACAAATATAAAATAATGGAACATTTTACATTTTATATCGTTTATATATGTGTATATCTAATTAGTGTGCATAGTGAATGTTTTAAGATTTTTGGTACAAAAAAGGTGTATTATTTTAAAGATTTGCACTAATCTTAATAGATTAAATTCAAATCAATTCAATAAACGATGACAAATTCAATAGTGATACTTCTGGATACTTCTGGATAACACTTTAATCGGCTTAGCAAATCGACTAGGTTAAAATATGTTTCTTTTCTGCAAATACACGTTAATATTTAACCCAACAATACAGTCACTTATAACCTTTTCCAGACGCGGCACGTCTACGGTACATAGTTTACGGTGACACTGTGCATATGATGAAAATGCACTAATTTAACGAAGTACCTGCGCAGGCGTGATAATAATTACACCAAACATATATCCACGATGGAGACACTATATTATATTATATTATATTATATTACATTATATTATATTATATAATATTATATTATATTATAGTATATTATAGTATAGTATTGTATGGTATGGTATGGTATGGTATGGTATGGTATGGTATGGTATGGTATGGTATGGTATGGTATGGTATGGTATGGTATGGTATGGCATGGTAGAGTAGAGTAGAGTAGAGTAGAGTAGAGTAGAGTAGAGTAGAGTAGAGCAGAGCAGAGCAGAGCAGAGCAGAGCAGAGCATAGCATAGCATAGCATAGCATAGCATAGTATATATAAAATTGTGCGTACAATTAATTTTGGTTTTTCGTTTTGATGGCCTATCTGACAGCATATTTACAGAAAAAAAAGAAGATAAAACCTACGTGATATGAAATCATACTCATTGTTTACTTTGCGAAAATTACAATATAATAGATATACAATGTACCACAATTGTATCGTATCGTAACGAAGAGCTTTGATCTTGGTGATCGTGTTGATCGTTGAATTTCATTGACCGCATTGACACGTGTTCGTGTGCGGTTGCAAAACAGCGAGGACATAGAAAAAGCATATTTAAAAATCCATTTTTAAAAACTCTCTTAACGGACCTATGTAATCGTAAACGGGTGACGCATGGACTTTTGTATCGGGAATAGATCACAAACGGGCGCAAAGCAATTTATCTTCACGGATGGACTGACATCGCATCGTACCAAAGTCTAAACAATCAAATAAAGTCCACGATCAGTAATGTGTTGTTCGTATAAGAAATTACGACAGTAGAAACATAGAACTTTAGAGAGACCACAATCTGGTTCATTTTATCAATCGTTGCGTCCTTGGCGGACAAAATATTTTGAAAAACAACAAAGCATAAAACAACAAAACACAAAGTTCTTCAAAGGCGTGTTTCAATCTCAAATACACATTATCGACAGTAGTTCCAGTCAAGGACAATACTTCAGTCAGCACACTAGAGATCAAAATTGAGGATATTAATTTTTATTCAGGGATGTCAATTGTTTACAATCTGGAAAATAAAACCGTGAGTCTGAGAAAGTAGGTTCCTTACAGGGATGAAAGGGAGATCAGCCGCCCGAGCCGTTGCTAATTGTTTTATTGTAGTCTTCTAGTTGCTATTTCTGGTGAGTACATGCGGAATTTTATGCATGTGCATATGTCATTCTATAAAAAATTGACAATGTAATTAACAACGTCAAAAATAAATTAAATCGTCGAACCATATCGTATCGGACAATGAATGTCCGAAAACATATTGAGATACGTCTTTTGCACATAAAATGAAATATGCATGTCGTTTGACTTAAGAAAATTAAAACCAGTCACCAGTAATCTAGCAAATGAGCAATATATATATATATAATATGGTAAACATAGCGTTTACAATGCGCTACTGCAGTGATTTAATTTGCTAATCGATCATTTTAATTTTCAAGATGGCGGATATTTGCAATTGTAAGATTTTCGAAAAGTAGCGTAGAGGTTTCGTCAGTTAATGTTCATGTCCGTGACGGCAGCTAATTTATCAGAAATCAATAATAAAAGACTAGGAAAAATCGGTGTCAACATCATTTCTTCTCAAATGATCGCGCACTCGAACGAATTTGTCACTACGCCCCAATCCCCTTTAACATTTACATTGATCTCAAAATCGATCCTTGACGGCTCAAATACGATTTCCGGAATAATTTAGACTATTGACACCCCTTAATTATAAAAATGATATTTCGAATAAAAAAGACACGCTATATTGTAACAAAATACTAACAGTTTAAAATAGTTAAACGTTGTCATTTTATAAAATAATTAAGTCTTATTCGTGATTTCAGCGACTGACATCGGGAGCGGCCGGTCGTAGACAAATACACTTTACCGCTACCGTGTACATGTACATGTATATTGAATATCTTGAAAAATAGTAATTTCAAAGCGTGAAATAATATTTAATTTTGAGTATGTTTATTTTTTCATGTTTTTTTTTGTATTTCTCAGATGTTAAGTGTTTCTTTGCAAAATACCAGCATCGGAAAATTGCAGAAGAACTAAGGTTAAGACTATCCCAATGAGCTTTTATGAACTCCGGCCGTGGTAAATAAAAAAGTTCTTTCAAAAAGTTGAGTAATACTTGACGTTAATGTTTAAGAAATATTTTGTTGTTGTTTCTCATATACATATGGTGCCTGTTATATGCTATTGGATGTTATGTAGTTTGTATATATTGCATAAAGCTTACTTACACAAAAACTAAAACTAAAAGTGCAGCTAAACTTATAGCGGGGATTTCGGTAATTCTACATTCGCCCGCCTAGTACCGAAATCCCCATATTTACGCCTTAAAGGGTCAATAGGTCATCGGTATGAATGGTTTTTGACTTCACATGAATGTTAAGGTGCAAAAAAATGATATTAATGTTAATTATTAAGCACTCTTGACAGCATTAAGTTGCCTCTCAGTAGGGATTTCGGTAATTCTACACAAGAACTTAAACGCGCGCCGGTACCGAAATCCTGCTGTACAAACCTTCAAGTGTCAACAAAATTATTATAATGTGTTTTTTTTTTCATTAGCAACCAGTGACATGTATTATCTCTCATTCGGTTACTTCTTTTGGAAAATAATTAGCGGGGATTTCGGTACTGCTACATTCGTACGCCCAGAGCCGAAATCACCCATGTTTACGCCAATCCCCCATATTACGCCTTAAAGGGTCTATATGTCATTATGTCTGGGTTTTGGCTTTGCATTAATGTATATTTGCACACAATCATATTAGTGTTAATCATTAAAACACTCTTATCAGAATATTTTTTCCAATATTAAATATTTTATTAATGTGAAAAATGTGTAAACGAATGTAAAAAAGGTAAAATGTACATTTAAAACATTGGTACAAAAGTATATGTAAATATAACATGACATAGTAATAGTAAGTCTTCAGAAAGTATTTTCCAAACAAATCAGATGAAACAAATGATATCGTACTACCTTATTTACAATATGCTATACACTTTTGCAATTTAGTTATCAATGTTTAATCAAAGCATAAATCAGCATATGTTGCCATTTAGCGGGGATTTCGGTAATTCTTAACAAGCACATAAACCCGCGCCGGTACCGAAATCCCCGCTGTACAAACCTTCAAGTGTAAAAAAATACTGATTTAGGTTTAAATAAAGGGCACAATAGTATTTTTGGCCACCGAAAAGCACTTCCGCGTCAACAAAACGATTGAAATTATGTCAGAAACCCAGCTTTTCATTGTATATATTGCAATACACCATCGGCCGCCGAGAGCGGAATACTGCGCTTGGCCGCTAAACAATGTGGATTGCATGAAATTAAATGTCAATTTTCGATTTAATTACAAAAATAAACACTGCTATTTTATAAATATGTCAAGCACGTACACTTAACAAAAAATCGATATATCTTTATGTAATGTAGAAAAGTAAAGCGCTTTATATATAACAATGTTTTATAATGTCTCTCTGGTTGAGTAAAAAAAACTAAACAAAACCATGTAAAACATACAATATGTTTTCATAATTAAAGAAAAATATTTAATGATGCACGTGATGTTTTATAATTGTTATAAGTTCACGTGTCATTGAACGAGTTAAGGGAGAGATGCAAATTAAATTACACATAATTAAAAACTGATACTATACTGTCAGCTTGATTTATAAATTGTGTTCCGTCGCGCCTATATATTCATTGTTCCATGAAATTGTGTATAAAAGCAAACCGATTGAAATTATGTCAGAAATCCTGCTTTTCACATGAAATGATCTTTAACACTTTATTTATTCCAATCAGGTAAATAACAAATACAATAATAGGGAAAGTCTATACTGTGTATTAGCAACCTGTTGTGGTGATCCCTATCTTATCCGCTCAATACACATCCACCTGGCTACTGTACAGAAAAAATTAGATTTACTTCCAAAATAACTGATTTCATTAATTGCTAACTTGTTGTCTACATTTTAAATTAACAACGATAATGGATCAACATCACCGTTGCACAATTATTAAGTTCACAGTAATCTGTACTTTAAATAGAGGTAGACTAATTAAAGACGGTGCTAATAAAGAACAAAGCGTGAATGTGGATATTAAGAAATAAGATCCTTTTTTGCATGACACTGGCAGTATATCATTTTATCTCATATAAATAAGCCACATTTAAGACATGGATAAAATTAAAATAAGACACATTTGCATCTTTCATTTCTTGAAAAAAAAATAAGCACGCAGTCACATATAAATAAGATACATTGAAGACACAGAAAAAAATAAATAAGACACATTTGCATCTTTCACTAAATTTTCTTTAAAAAAACATGTGAAACTGAAGAAAAACATTTATTACTGACACATTAGTCTAAAAGTCGACTGACAACTTAAGTTCAAAGAGGGATTTACAATTAAATAAGATCCATTTTCGCATGATGTTGGTTGTAGAGCAAGCAATACATTTCTTACTGACACATTATTCTAAAAGTCGACAGGCAACATAAATTCAAAGAGGGAACCACAATGAAATAAGATCAATTTTCGCATGATACTGGTTGTATAGCAAGTAGTCACGTATTAATTACAGCTTGCATTAGTTGCAATAATTTTGTTAAGTGCGCGTACCACTGAACGTTGCGTTAAGCGAGAGTGTTGTAATTTTGTTAGTTTTATATTTTGGTATTATGTATGATTATTGCTTGTTTTGAATTTGAAATAAACGCTTTCTGGCAAATAAGCATCGTCTTAATTTTAATACAAATAATGAACATTGGACATACAAAATGTCCAATAACATACCGGCAATAACATTATATATATGTTAATTTCTTTGCATGTTTATACCAAAATTATAGCCGACATCGGCAATTAGGGAAATTTTGTGACACACTTTAACACATCAAACATGCATGATAGTTCTTTTTTCATATGATATCCCCCTGGTTGCTTACCGGTGTATTGATGCAGTTGATAACGAGCACCCCGCCGGGACTACAGTAGGGTGCTAATACACACGTGTATCGTGTTCAATACCCGATCCATGCTACAACGTGTAAGAACGGGAATTTCGGTAATTCTACCTTTTTAAGGCTCGGATATCGAAATCACCGTTACTCCGATAAACGATCATAATTAGGCTTATGTATGAAGTGAAAGGACAGTTGAAAGTTTCCATTTTGCACGTTAATGATTCTGATAATATGGTGACAAAGGCAGCAGTCCTATGTAGTATTGTGTTTGACCGGAGAGTAGCGTGATCTGTATCGGTGTTGGGCGCTCTGAGGGCGCAATCCGGCTACATAGGTACATAGGAACCTCTTGTGGCTATAGTCCATAGATCGGGTTCGGCAGACAGGAAACATGTAAATTTTTATATGTATGTTTTATACCTTAATTACCTAAACGTATATTTATCCTGGTTACTTATTTACTGAGGTTTGAGTTAGTCGCAATGATTGTAGATACGTTGTACTATATTTAGTAAGTATTTGGAGGACGAGTGGCACGGGCACGCGCTTTATTATCACTTATGCAAGGAACGCGTTTTGTTTATATACGTATTTTTGATATTCCGATAGGCTTAAGGGAGGTAATTTATTCAAGTAAAACGCGAGATTTTTTGCGATGCCTTTTTAAAACTCTTGTTTAATTAATTACATACGAATATACAGCTAAATTTAAGATGATTTTTACCAGAAAAAAAATTCGGAGAAAGATATATTGAGATTTTGATATTCCATAGAATGCGAGTTTCCATATACATTTTCTATTGCAGGGGAGGTAATTTAAAATGTTAAAGTCTCCGAATTGGTCTTTGTTGTATCTATTTACTTTTATTTTCAAGCTAATGGCGATTAAAAAATTAATTAGTATTAGTATGTGCTCACATGGATATTGGTACGGATATATCGTGTTCATATAATTGTTACTACATCCACTTCATTCATCGTTCAGGTCGGGCTACACAAATCTCGTGAAGAGGCCAGTAGGACCTGTAAACAAACTCTGATACACACACTCTTCACTCATCGTGGCACTCTCGCATGTCTGAGGCGATATATAAGACCGATGTCATGTATAATACTGTATTCGCTGGTATTTTTGGTTAGTATGTTAGATTGCTTAGGACACAATGAATCTAGTGTATTTATATTTCATCAAAGTGAGCTCATTGTTGTTTCTGGCGGTATTCAATTTCTGGTAATAGTTTCGCGATTAAAGACGTCGGTTCTCGGTTAGGAGTTAGGTGTGGAATGTTCTTATTTGTTAATGTGCCAAGTGCTTAAAGGCGGTTTATCGCACTTTATTAGTCGGCGTTTCAAGAGAATGGGTAATAAATGCAAATCAGTAAGTGCTTAGAAGACTTAAGTACGGCAAGAACCACAACTCACTCTGCTAGGAACGATTACCACTGCCTGTCTGCAGCAAACGACAAATGATTCTGCTCTAGCAGTGAATGTATATACCAGCTTGTAAACGCCATTGGCCAGTCTAGTGTTTATCATTAAAATATGTACATATTGGCTGCTTTCATGGAAAACGGGGCTTAATGCACGTCAAATAAGATTAGCCTGTGCACAATGATAAGCATATGCAATGCGAACAAGCTAATCAAGTACGACAACAGCGAACAACTTCAGTGCCTTCAGCGCTGTGATTTATAATATACATTATTTCCTATGTTATATGGCGTATAGCTGCTAATATATGTGTGTATAAAATATGTTAACCGTCTTTATTTTTTAAATAAATGAAATCATACTGAAACTCTACGAATTGAGGATTTACATGTTTTTATGAGCTGTAAAAGATTATTACAAATAACAATTATTATCTTTTTTTAATGCAGACACTTTAAAAGACTGTGGGTGCGGACCCAGGATCCTGCGATAAATCAAACGGAAAGGTACTTTAGTTACTTAAGCTACGTTGATGAAACTCGGACATTGTTGACGCCCTGTCTTCAATATATACTGTTTTTGAGTGAGGTAAAACTTACAAATGTATTTGTTAGCCAATTGACGTGTATCGTGGCATTTTGAAATTATTTTTAAAATAACTGGGCTAAGCATTGGTTTCGGTAGAAAAGTACTGCAACAATTTCGCTAGATTTGAACACATTTTAACACTCCGTATTATGATATTTTGATTCAATTTTTCATATTTATACCAAGTGAGTTTTCATTTGACCGCCTTGCGGATACAGATCCATTAGCATGTGCTTGTGTATTATAATAACAACTAATGAGTTAATTTACTACTTACAATATCGTTATTTTCATCAACATCATCGTTTTCATCGTTTTCATCGTTATCATCATCGTTATCATCATCATCATCATCATCATCATCATCATCATCATCATCATCATCATCATCATCATCATCATCATCATCATCATCATCATCATCATCATCAGCAGCAGCAGCAGTAGCAGCATCATCCTCATCATCATCATCATCATCGTCATCATCATCGTCATCATCATCGTCATCATCATCGTCATCATCATCGTCATCATCATCATCATCATCATCATCGTCGTCGTCGTCGTCACCCTCGTCCTCGTCCTCGTCCTGCTCCTCCGCTTTCACCGCATCATCAGCAGCAGCATCGTCATCAGCAACAGCAGCAGCATTATCGTCACTATCACCAACAACATCGTTATGGTCGTCATCGTCGTGATCATCATCATCAGTGTCATCATCATCATCGTTGTTCTCCTCCTCGTCGTCGTCATCGTCATCATCGTCGTCATCGTCATCATCGTTATCATCATGAACAATTTCAACAACCGTAAAACCTATCGCTCAGCTCATTTTTGCAGTGAATTCGGATGTTATATCAAATCTTTTTGATTAATAGAGTTTGCTGCTTAATGTATTGATAACTAAATAATAATGTTGATAATATTGAAAATAAATGGTTTCAATTTTATTTATCCGTTTAAGATGCAGTATTTGACCAAGTCAATTTGTCGCTAAAAGTATTCATTACACATTTAATCCAAAAAGCGTTACGAGTTGCTATTGAAACTATAATCGCATTCCGATGTCTGTATTAGGGCCTGTTTAATTTCTACGCTTTATTGCAATTCATAAAAATATTGATAAGGGTACCGGTATATCTAGACACACTCTGTTATCCAAACAATCCTTGTGATCATAAACAAATAAACAATGAAATATAAATAAAATTAGATGATAAAAAAAATGGTATCTTCCTTTTTGCTGTTGCTAGTTATCAATATAGTAGCAAAACTTTTAAATATAAATTATATTCAATTCATAGCACGCTTAAAGATTTGAAGTTTATCTAAATCTATAAGCACAAACATATTTATGTTTGTTAATACAAAGCTGTAGCAGTTTTCTGGTTGCGCTTGAAAAGATGTGATTGTTGTTGTTGCATTAATAGTATCATTAGTTTGTTTTATTTTTTATTTTACTTATGGTTCAGACAACTCTGCTTTATCTATATGCCGTAAAATTTAAATACGAAACATATTTAGAGACAAGTGTGTTATGTTTGTTTGTCAATTATTTAATTGAAGTAGAAATAATACATCAATGTACATAATTTTATTGTGTTGTTCCCTTATTTCTTTACTTTAAAAATACAACTTAACAGCTTTGCAATCAACTGAAATAATATATAAAAAGTAAAAACAATAAACGTTTGGCTTTCTTAATACGATATCATTTCAAACGCTGTTGGAAGGAACCATTGCTTATTAGAGGTTTACAAGGTAATTTACCCAAGTACGCAAATGTAATGGTCGATTGCCCTTAGGCATGATTCTGTTTTATTACTTTAATCCGGTTGTAAAAATGCATGATCGAAGGGTCATCAGATAAGCAAAAACAGGGCCAAAATCTGATAAAATAGCGCTGTTTAACAGACTGTACGAAAATCCGTATGTCCGAAAATTTACAATCATGAAAAAATAAATATTTTGGCTTAAAAATTAAATGTAAGAAAATGTAGAATGTAAGAAAAAATACGGTGGTTTTATGGTGTTTAAATCGGTTAGAAATAGCAAACCCAAAGACATTATCTCAAGTGTGATTTTCAAAAGATTTGATATGAATGTACACACACGGTAAAACTAGTCTATTAAAATGCAATACCTTCATTGGTTCTCATGTTTTTAATAATTATTAAACATAGGTATTTGTGAACACTTGTTGTTATATAATATTGAAATGTACACGCATACTGAAAATAAAATCATTAGCATAACGGCTAAGTTGGTTTTTACTAAGATTGCAATAGTGTTTATTTTATTATTATGAATCTTATGAGGATAACTTTGATAGTATGACACAGAGTATCTGGAGAAGATATATACATAATCACATATGTTGTTGTGGTTATTGTTTCAATATTTTTATGAGTATCATACATTCAATGACGAATAGCTATTAATTTGTCATACAAACACCATAATTATTATTGGATTGCGGAGATTAAACAAATCGATTCCCTAGTAACTGATATAACTGATACATATTTTGAGCGACAATTTGAAACTAAATCTAGTATTATTTAAATTTAATTATTTTAATTGCAGACTTTTTTTATTAACCCCAATTAATGTGTACGCAACGTTTCTTTTATTTAAATCGCTGAGTACGAAGCATCAAGCTATTTTTTAATTAATTGACAGTGATCTTTAATGTATGTCATAATATAAATTAAAATCAATCTTAATTAAAGCTTGAGTGGTTGGTTTGTAATAAGTTTTGTAAATGTTGCTGTAGTATTAGTATGCACAATAAATACTAACGCTCTGGCATATTGTGATGGTGATATGATTATATATTGCACAATGATTATGTGATGATGTTCTTGTGATGATAATGAGGCTATAATTAGTTTTTGAATTAAGCTAGCTAATTTCAAATAAGATACAAACACATCCCAATCCTAAAATTATCAGTAAGTTATAGTATTGTTTGCCTCTCAGCGCATAATTAATTGAAGGCCTAGTTTATCTGTTAATCCTCGCCCCATGTGGTGTCCCAGTGGGTACACTGATATTAATACACGATGTATTGGTCCACAATTAAATCTCTTATAAAAACATGTCTCTCAGGTGACTGAAAAATGGCTGTGTAGATACAACAAATACTACTACAACGGAGACTAAGATAACACATGTTACAATTAATTTGTCTTCCTTGCGTTCTTCTTATACGACAAACACTTCTAAAACAAAAAAGCAAAAAGCCGCTACTGCTACTGCTTCGGCTACTCTAACTGCTACTGCTACTGCTGCCGCTGCCGCTGCCACTGCCACTGCCGCTGCCACTGCCGCTGCCACTGCCGCTGCCACTGCCGCTGCCAGTGCTGCTGCTGCTGCTGCTACTGATAGTGCTACTGCTACTGCCACCGCTACTGCCACCGCCGATGCCACTGCCGCTGCTGCTACTGATAGTGCTACTGCTACTGCTACTGCTGCTGCTGCTTCTGCTGCTGTTGCTACTGCTACTGCTACTGCTACTACTACTGATACGGCTACTGCTACTGCTACTGCTACTGCTACTACTACTACTACTGCTACTGCTACTGCTACTGCTACTTCTACTGCTACTTCTACTGAAACTGCTACTGCTAGTGCTACTGCTAGTGCTACTGCTAGTGCTACTGCTAGTGCTACTGCTACTGATTCTGCTACTGCTACTGCTGCTGCTGCTACTGTTGCTGCTGCTGCTGCTGCTGCTGCTACTGCTACTGCTACTAATTATAATAATTCTCCTTCTACTTCTCTTTCTACTATTGCTAGCAATGCTTCATAATTTATTTTTAAATGTATCATTTTGTTAAAACAGGAAAGAACTGTTATATATATTTTCTTAAAGGTGTAAAGAATCTAAACTTTTCTGCGATTAAAGTTTTATTTAACTGGATTAGTATAGGCCACATAACAGACGCTATTGTACTGATTTGTACTAAACAACATTTTGTCATAATCAAAAGTTTTAACATGCCGCAGTTTCCTTGGAAGTTAACTTTTGATTGGACTTATGTATAAAACATTAACAAGGTAATTGTTGACAGTTTGTCCTGTCACAATTATATATTAGTTGAGCCAAACGTGTGATAAAGATCCCTTTTGGGGTGGCGATAAATACTATTTATATTGTTCAACAGTGGGAGACTGAGAAAACATATGTTACAATTAATTTGTCTACTTTGCCTGCTTCTTCTTTATATATTTTTCTTGCTAATCGTTTAAGTTTAGTTTTAGTTAAGTAGGTATATCAATTTACATTTTTTTTTATGGATATTTATTTGGATAGTAATAGTATGTTTTATTTGACTTGACATCATTGAACCGGTTTATTCATTGATAAGATCGGGATCTCCACAGGTGTTTAATCCCGATTGTTAGGTGGGGGGAAGGGTCCGAATGATAATGTTGTCGTCGGCTTACGAATCACATTTCACAAGTTTTAGACAAATATGCATACGTTATAAACCTAATTTAAGTATTACATAGATAATAACTTATCTTTATTTTGATGAACTACGTTTAAGGTATAAAACTATAATTATCTATTTGTTGTGTGCCGCATACATACCATCTTGCTTTTTTAAATTTGATCACAACGGTCCGAAGTCATAAACATTCATTATGCATGGTTGCTAAAGCACAGTGTATACTAACTAACCTATGTTTATTGTTGTTTGCTAGGGTTATTTTTTATTTTATTTTTTTTATTGTAGGGGGGGGGGGGGGCTTTTATAGAAGATTTCAACTAGTCCTTCAATTAACGAAAAAAAAATATTGGTATAGGAAATATAAAAGAGTAATAGACAGCTTCCTTCATGCTGTTCTATTATGGTGTTTTAACGCATATAATTATGTATGGTTGATGAAGCACATTGTATGCTACCGATGTTTATTGTTGTTTGATGATGATGTTAAGTTGGTGTTGCTGTTGTTGTTGATAATGATGATGAGGAGGAGGAGGAAGAAGAAGAAGAAGAAGATGATGATGATGATGATGATGATGATGATGATGGTGGTGCAGATATCTGCGCTCGGCCGCTGTAAGGGTTATGTAATATTTGCAATCTACATAGGAGTCAATAGCAGATACCAAGCACCATATGTTTATGAGAAACAAAAGCAAAATATTGGCAATCGCTGAAATCTTGAATATGACTTAATCATTTTATTAAATGAAAACCGGTAACTATTTACACTGTTATTATATTGCAACAACATAGCGTTGTTTATCCAAAAGACCATTGTTATAATTACAGGGACGTCAATAGGCCAAACTATTCAGGAAATATGATTTGAGTCGTCAAGGATAGATTTTGAGATCAATGTACGTCCGATGAGATTTTAAGGGAGTTGGAGGCGTAGGGACAGATTCGTTCGAGTAGGCGATCATTTGAGAACAAATAATGTTGAAGCTTTATCGGAATTCCGGAAATTTGCGATCGGTACCGATTTTTCCTGGTTCTTTTTTATTGATTCTGATAAGTTAGCGGCCGGCACGGACATGAATATTAACTGACGAAAACCTCTTCGCTACTTTCCGAAAATCTTCGACATGTTGCAAATATCCGTAATATTCCGGATTGTACTCACCAGAAATTGCAACTGGAAAGACTACAATAAATCAATTAGCTACGGCTCGGGCGGGGATTTACCTTTTATCCCTGTAAGGGACCTAATGCCCCAGACTACCGGCTATTTTTTCCGGAATTCGAACTTGATACACTTGATATCCCTAAATTAAATATTAATATCCGCAATTTTGATCTCTTGAGTGCTGACTGTTAGTATTGTATTTGACTGGAATGACTGTCGATTATGTGTTTTTAAGATTAAAACAAGCTTACGAAGAACTTTGTGCTTGCTTTTTTGTACGCTTTCTTTTTAAAAATGTATTGTCCGCCACGGACGCAACAATTGACCAAATGTACCAGATTGTGGTCTCTTTAAAGTGCTATGTTTCTACTGCCGTGATATCTTTAACGAACTACACATTATTGATCGTGGACGTTTTATACTCTTATTGAATCTGTTTCCCCAAAATATGCTCTTCTATTAGTAGATGTTTAGGTGACGATGTTCTAATTATAGATCTTACACGGCCAAGAAACACTAGATAGGTCTTTGCAAAGAGAGCTGTTGGATATCGTGAATGCGTTCAATGGGGCCTGTTTATTTCAGAACGCTATTTGCAATGTTTTTTTTGGGATTTCTATCAAATTGCCAATTGCAAAATTTGATTTAATTCATTCGGACCTACAAGCGGGAAACTTCTTCATTAAAATTCAATGGGCTTTTAAGAAGTTCGTTGAAAGGCCAAATTTGACGTTAAACAGCAACGCCGAAAAAATTGCTACTCAGTCTTATTTATCACTTTTTTGTAAGATTTACCAGTAGACGTTATTCAGTGAAATTAAGCAAACACACAGTGCCGACAAGTATGGAAAGGTATTTAGGTAAAAATTACATCCTTCTTTGTGACTGTGTCATGATTCTTGATGGTACTTTCAATTAGTATGAAGACACATTTTCATGCTTGATGACACTTACATCTTGCCTGATGTCCAATGTCTATTTACATTCTGCTTAATGGTATCATGCATGTGTACAGATGCAACATTCTTGTTCGTTAATTGCATGCTGCATATGTGTATGTTGGTTTGTGCAGAGAGACTTGTGCAATAGGCGCAGTGCATAATGGAATCAAATATTAATGCGTTTAATAAATTAACGCGATGGCAAGATGTGAGTTTCACCAAAGCACAAAGCAACATACTATCATGCATGATACAATGATGTCAATTGACAGTCATTCCGAAATGCTTCGGAGGACTACGGAAATTTACGGCGTATAACGGAAATTTTATGTTATAGGAGAAGTTGCGCCCCTTTGTAAGATATTTGCTACTGAACCGAAATTAACCGCGTGTTTGTAGACTTAACTTTTTTTTGGTTAATGACTAACCATAATTTTTGTACAGTAATTTACCTTCAATAACCAAAGAAAGTCTATGGATATATTTCAATATATGCTACTAATGCATGTATGCAGAGCTCCAGATAAGACGCTTAAAGTCGTAAAAAATTGAATTAAATTTAGTAAAACAGTAGACTTAAATTCTGTGCGTACGGTTACACATTGGAAAAATAAAATAAGAATTCGAAATGTGTGATCATGCGTAAAACTCAATATCAATGCATATAATGTAAACATTTTATCAATGAGTTCCCACTCGTCTAGGCCCTCATTACAATTATGAAATCAACAGCACTTTAACGTTATTATGAATAACAGACCATCTTTACAACAGTCGAAAAGCCGAACGTTTTCCATTATCTGGTCCTTTTATCGCAAAAAGTCTGCTGTAACCAGGCAATTGTCATGAGCTCTCCTTAGACTATAAACCTAAATGCGGATGTGCCAAAAGTTATACTTACCTGAAAAAAATAAATTAATAATAGACTTTAAGGCTGGATTTTTTATAGAGTGTAAACCAAGATTTTGCTGAAAAAGTTATCTGGAACTTTGCATGTATGTTGAGAGGAAATCGATTACATAATTTCAAATTTACTAGAATACTTTTATATTGCACCACATAAAATGCTATTAAACTATAATATTGAAGTGCACATATAAACTTTATTATAGATGGGTAGGTATTTCGTGTCAATCTCTTTCACATATGAAAGAGCTGTTGGTCATGCTGCTTTAGGTACATATAGATGCATGACACAATTTAGATTAAGTAAAATAAAACACTAGGTATTTGCCAAGAGTCAAATATATACGAGCAGTAAGAGCGTAATCGTGCGCAGCGAGACTTACTCATGTAGAATTGAAACTCTTATTGCTTTCTTTCGAAATAATTTCATGTGTCCGATCTAATATGCAATATGCCCGTTTTTTTATGCGGATTAATGTTCCGTTTTAGATCCATAATTAACGAATGCCTCAATATTTTCAAAAATTAACACCGGAATAATGTTCACCGACATTTTTTCATACAGATTGGATATAAATATTATAGAGCTTAACAAAAAAATACATTAAGCCCTGTTCTTCCGGCACACGTGCTGGACACACAGGTGGTTAGCGTGTGGCTATGATAATAATTAGTGAAAACATCTTTTTGAATGATAAATAATCATATTATAACGAAAAATCAAATTTTCTATTAAAAAAAATTCACTATCGTTTTATATATAAAAAGGTATCCAACTCGAAATCATCCGAAAACGGGGTGCATCGTTTTGAGCAGCCATTACTTAATTAATTTTGCAGCGATTTTCATGACCCGGTCTTATTCAACGCAGAAATGAATTTCCTTTTAGGAAATGTATATATCTTGTTATATTTCTACACATGCTGGGTCACATTTTAAGAAATAACGCTATACATAATTCGCTTGACCCAGTTGTGATCGATCAGACCGTAGTTTTGAATGAAATCTCCAGTTGTAAAGACACACCTCCGCATTGGAGCAATGAAATCACTCGTGTGTTTAAAATGTCAGTTGGTTGAAATGTATGTAAACAAAGGTTTCTAAATGCGCTGGACAGTTAGTTTTGATGCATAATGCAACGGCAAGCACGGTAAGAATGTTTTTTCATACGTTTTATTGAATTATGGTATCGAGGTTCGTGAACTTTGCAGGGAAAATGCCCTTTACTCCGTGAAGATTTCAGTCATGAATACTGTCTGATCGATCACAGCTGGGTCACGCGAGTTGTGTATCGTGTTATTTCTTAAAAGTTGACCCAGTATTTTTAAAAATATTGCAAGACATATACATTTCCAGAAAGGAAATTTATTTCTGCGTTGAATAAGACCAAGATCGTGAAAATCGCTGCAAAATTGATGAAGTAATGGCTGTTTAAAACGATGCATCCCGTTTTCGGATGATTTCGAGTTGGATACCTTGTTATATATATATTTAACTTATTTTTTTTTTTAAAGTTGATTTTTCGTTATAATATGATTACTTATCATTCCAAAAGATGTTTTCACTTATTATTATTATAGCCACACGCTAACCACCTGTGGCTGGACATACACCTTTAAAAACACTATACAAATTCAAGTACTTATGCACTTAATTGATTGTAAACAATGACGGTTGAAATCCGTGCGTGGGAATTTTTCTGGTAACCAAGAGCGACGTCAACGTTCATGACAAACCTGTTTATATGACATTTATTTATTGATTTTTTCCAACTTGATTGAAAATTATGTTTTATGATATTTTAATACATGTAGTAGAAGTAGTTGTTTTCTCAACGAGGAGTACAATAGTTGTACAGTACTAGACACGAGTACTTGTAACTTTCAGGTTTCTCTTTATACCACAGACATTATATAGTCATATAATGATAAATATGTGTTTATAGAAATTGTAATTATAGCATGGTAAACAGACTAGAGAAATCTGAAAGTTTCACGCACAGGTCTGTGGCAATGGGGGTTTGGGCTACTTTATAAATATGAGGTCGATATGCAATGCACATCGGTAGATTACGTCTACTGTAATTATTTGGACTAGGGAAGGGCCACAATTCCAACACATCAGCCCCGTTATGTCCTGAATAAAATACATGTATAATTTCTTGAGTGCCAATTGCATCTTACAAATATCAAAAACATTCACGGCAGTCAATTCATTGTGTAGGCCTACTGGTCTTCATGGCAATAATGAACGTATTTATTTTAATGGAGATTATATAACAAAGGGAACGTATTCAGCTTATTCAGTTTACTAGTCAAAATGATTCGGATGTTTTCGCTTTTTTTCCGAAAAGTAATTTATTCAACATACGGAAAATAAACGCGCGCCATCTGTTGTCATAATTTAGTAACTTGCATTCTGCTTACTGCCTGTTGCTAACTGCCGTTGTTAATGACGCTTAGTGGCACAACCGATTATGACTGGTTTCAGGAATGATGAACACACAAACAGTGGATTGTCACCAAGCATGTTGAAACAATCATCAAGTATAACCGATAGAGAACAAGCATGTTGGAACTGTCATGAAACATGTTAGAATAAACATCACGCATAATGTAAATATTCATCATGAATAATGTAATGTTGCAGCAATCATCAAGTATAAACGAATAGACAACAAGCATGTTGGAATTGTCATAAAGCAAATTAGAATAAGCATCAGTCATAATGTAAATATTCACCACGAATGATGTAATTTTTACCTAAATATCCTTCCATAGACATGTGTTGTTACTAAAATAGACATAGAGATTTGAGCATTGGGAGTGACCTAATCATACTGTGCTTTGGCAGTATTACGGAATACCGTTAGTGCCATCGTGGTTACACATTAAAATCCAGAGGGCGAGAACGCGAGAACGCGATAGTACGGTGGCGACAGTGTGACAATACGATGATAACAGGGTGACAATACGATGGCGACAATGCGATAGTACGATGGCGACAATGCGAGAACGCGATAATACGATGACGACAATCAGACAGGGCGATGACGACAGTGCGACAATACGATGGCGAGAGTGAGATAGTACGATGGCGACAATGCTACAGTTCGATAGTGCGATAATACGATGACGACAGTGCGAAAATACGATGACGACAGTGCGACAATACGATGGCGATAGCCGGCAGTGCGATAGTACGATGGTGCCAATGCGATAACGCGATAGTATGATGGCGGCAATTCGAAAATGCGATGGCGACAGTGCGATAATACGATGGCGACAATGCGATAGAACGATGGCGACATTGCGATGATACCACGGCGACAGTACGATATGACTATCGCATTGTCGCCCCCGTACTATCGCACTGCCACCATTGTATTGTCGCACTGTCGCATTGTCGTCATCGTACTAGCGCGTTTTCGCAATCGTACGAACGCATTGTCGCCATCGTCTTGTCGCACTGTCGTCATCGTACTTTCGCGTTCTCGCATTCTCGCCCTCTGGATTTTAATGAGTAACCACGGTGGCCCAAACGGTATTTTGTACAGTAAAGTGCGTACAATCTGGTTTGGAATAACAATTTATATGCCAAAAACATATGTTGAAAACCCGACTTTGTTTTATAAGTAGTCGTCTTAATATACAATGAGTTTTCCGAGCATTAAATAAACATATAAAATTAAAATTCATGTTCGTATCGGTTGAAGTTCTTTTTAATAGTAGAAGCAAAGAACACAATAAAACGCTCATTGGGCTTACTAATTTGAGGCAAGAAAAAACACATCGCGCTATTATATATAACATATAACGCGCATCCGCAAAGTTCGAGCGCCCGTTTCGGTGCCGTCGTTTCCGGTGAAAGTTTCGCACAGGAGCTACCGAGTTTGGATATGAGACCACGAATCATGGCTTGACTTAATATATCAGTCAGCGTAGAACCTGACCAGACTGCGCGGTTGGACAAGCTAGGATGGACCAACTTTGGCCGCATATGACATAAGACCCATTTTCGCATGACGCGGGTCATCTGACCTTTATAATGTGTATATAGCTTTGAATGGAATTTGCACATAGTTTTTTGCATGGACTTATTGTTATGTTATTGTGTTGCACGCTTTCAAAAGCAGAGGGCATATATAAGATCAATTATACTACTTAGTTCATTTTCTGTTGCAAAATGAAATGTAATAAAGATTGTTACTCAGCGGTGTGTACAGTATGACAGCGTTGTCTGTCTGCGATGCATTTATACTGGTTCTAAGCTGGCATACTCACCAATTGGACTCAACCATCTGCTCGAACAAGAAATGATAAGTTCTACTAGCATAAACCTTTAATTGTAACTTATTTAAACAATATTCATGTTATTTATATTATTCAATTTATTATTCATAATTATAATTATTATTTCCTTTATTGTTGTTTTTTGCATTAAGAAACTAATTCGGCTTACGAAACTGAAAAATCCCATTGGAAAAAAAATCCCATGGGAGAAAAAAAATCCCATGGGGGAAAAAAAATCCCATGGATGAAAAAAATGGGATTTTTTTTTTAAACACGACTAAACGCATTAAAATATCGTAGGTTGTTCATCATTTCACAAAATATGATGTTTCTGGAAGTTTCATAAATAAATCTCTCAAAATAAGAAAAAAATCCCATGGGATTTTTTTCTCCCATTTTAAAATGGGATTTTTTTATTACTAAATATTTATATATATAATTTGCATAAGACCAATATACAGTCCTTAAATAACGTAAAAATACTTGCAAACGCAAATAAAACACGTTTTTTAAAATGTTCAAAATCCCATTGGAATTTTCTCCCATTTGCAAATTATGGGAGAAAAAAAATTCCATGGGGGAAAAAATCCCATGGGAAAATCGAAAATCCCATGGGAAAATGCAAAAATCCCATGGGAACCCCAACTTTGCTTATAAATTTCATAGTGAAGAAAACGCATTTTATGAGTGAAAATAACCAAATATTAATAAAAGATAAGACTTTTATCGCATACTATGTCTCAAAGTAGCGAATCTTTAAGAAAAAGGGTACATAAGTTTGCGAAATTTCGGTTTCGCAAAGTTTTTCCGGTGGCCGTTTTAAATGAAATGCGCTTAATAAATGACAAAGTTATGCTCCGGACACGAAACATTGTACCATATAATCATATATGGACATTTGACCTATACGAGTGACCTTGACCTTGGAGGTAGGGACCTGGATTTTAAAAGCAACATATAATCTAATGATCATATTGTCATATATGGACATATGACCTATAAGTAGGACCTTGATCTTGGAGGTACCTGGGTGTTAAGCGTGACACATCTTCTAATTATGGGGGACATGTGTGCAAAGCTAATGAAATTCGCTTGATAAATGACAAAGTTATGCTCCGGACACGAAATACTATCATATTGTCATATATGGAAACTTGACATATAAGTGTGACCCAGACTTTGGAGGTAGGAACCTGGGTGTTAAGCGCGACATATAGGCAAATGATGGGGGACATTTTTGCCAAGTTAAATGAAATTTGCTTGATAAATGAAGATGTTATGTTTCGAACACAAAACATTGTTTTATATAGTCATATATAGACATTTGACCTATTAGTGTGACCTTGACCTTGAAGAATTGGACATAATTGTTATGTGCGACTCATCATTAAATAATGGGGAACATTTGAGCCAAGTTAATTAAAATGTGCGTGATAAATGACAAAGTTATGCTTCGGACACCAAAAACTGTATCATATTGTCATAAATATATATTTGACCTATCATAGTGACATTAACCTTGGAGGTAGGGACCCTGGTTTGTAAAGCGCGACATATCGTCTTATGATGGGGATCACGTTTGCCAAGTTAAAAGAAATTTGCTTGATAAATGACGAAGTAATGCTCTGGACGCGAAACACTATCATATTGTCATATATGGACATTTGACATATAAGTGTGACATTGGTCTTGGGGATAGCAATCTTAATTAATGGCGAGACACATCGTTTAATAGTAGGGAGCTTTTTAGCAAGATGGGTGAAATTTGAATAGTGATAAATGGCAAAGTTATGATCCGGACAAAAACGGGACGGACACACAGACGAACGGACGATTGCGATTCCCATATCCCCCTCCGACCTATCAGGGCGGGGGATAACAACTTAAACTGAAGGATATAAAATGCGAAAAAAACTTGAAAATTTGTGTAATACAGAACTATTTCAAACTCTTCACAGACAGGCCTTTTAAACTGAGTAAACTTTATTAAATAATAATATCAAAGATGACACTCTTCACAAACAGGCCTTTTTAACTGAGTAAACTTTATTAAATAATAATCTCAAAGATGACAATGTATAACATTTATGTTCAATGGTATTTGCTATTTTTTTTATTAAAATGTTACTAAAAGTATACAATAATATTTTATTAAATGTTACTTAAAGTATACATTTTTTTTATCAGAACACTTAAGTTTTAACTTTGTTCTCGAGAATGCAATCTTAAAAAATTACCGTTTTACATAAAGGGACACAGTTTCCCTTTCATTAGCAGGAATATTTTTACCAGCTATCAAGCAATATCTGAGGTGAATTAAAAATGTATTTTATGGTTAATTTTACAATGTTAATTATTTACAGCCTTATCAAAAATGACTTGCATTGTCTTAAATGTGTTCTTTTGACACTATTGCTAAAATATATGCTTTCATTGTGTAAGAAATGAAATCTGGAAAAAAATTAAACAAACTATGCTATATATAAAAATATCCAAATATTTACACATGTAATGTCAATCTGACATTAAGAAATTTGAAATCAATATCAAAATTTTAACAAATTAATATCCACACTTAAGATACACTGGTTTAATAAATGCTCTATAAGAACTGTAAAAACATAGCAAGTATAAACACAATCAAACAGTACACAAGTATACATGAACATATATGGTGGCATCTCATGTTTAAAACCCTCAAATCAAATAAACAAGGCCGAGATGGCGCTAAATAAGTCTATGTAAAACTATTTACCAACAGGACAACAAGGACACCAAAAGAAGAAATACTTAGTGCTCAAGTGAGTAAAACATAATTTTTAAAATAATAAAAAAATATCATAACATCATGAGTGTCACCCTCCTGGGGTATTTCTTAATACTTTTCATTAAATATTGATTAAAACTACATAGTATGAGCTTGGTTACGGTTGTATAAAAATCCCATCTGGGTCTTCATTGGTTAATCAATCGTACCCAACTACTCCCTCGCCCTAAATCAGTCCAAGAAACATAGTTTTATTTAGTAAAACAGTTTTTTTTGACATTTTGAACTGACACCTGAAAATGGGGCATACCGAACCCAATTCTTCCAATTCGCAGCTGCAAACGAAGCACAGTATGTGTCCACATTCTAAAAAGGTATCGCAATATCTATCTCTGTAAATCTGGCATGTTGGAATTCTAGGAATGGTAATACTCTGAAACGAAAAAGCATGTAGGCGGTCAAGTAGATGTAGTTCGGCCTGATAAACTCCCCCTTCCCACTGGTAACCTTTATTGCAGTATAATTACGACACAGCAAAAAGTAAAAAACGCTCTGGGACAGCTGTAACATAAAGTATAAGTTTACCACTGAAAACATTGATTTTTATGAATACGTTCCGTCCTAAATTATATTTATAAAAGTAGTGTAGACCAAACACATTTCAAACATTTTTAATAACAATTAATATCATTTTTGTATACAATAAATAGATCAACTTTGTATTAGTTAATTAAAACATACTTACAGACCACGCGAAGAACACCACGTTAGGTATTCACGTTAAAGGATCTGAAGTCCATCTATTTTTAGATCTGGCAACTTTCGCGATTTTTTTTTAGGTTTCGTGAAAAGTTTTCAAGAAAAGTCTTCCGTTATTTTACTCTTTTCGTGAAAATGTATTATTTCCAAAGTTTCATGAAAAGCTATCTGTTTTCGAAAAAAGTGATTTATTTTCGTGAAAACTTTAACTTATCTTTATGTGGTGGCAGTTTAGAGCACTACCAGGGGAAAATTTGTGTTAACATAATTTATTTTATTTTCGTGAAAATGTATCTGTTATCGAGAAACAATTGTTTTTTCGCGAAATCCGCCATTATTTTCTCGTTTTTTCATCTGGTAAGTAGTGGCTCAAATATGCTTCCATACAAAAGCATTACAAAATATTAAACCTAATCATGTACATAACGGAATCATCCAGACCATTATTAACCTGTGACGTATGCATGCTTTAGGTAACGTGAGCGCCGGTTTCACATGATGTCCGCTTCCGCGCATTTCAAAACAAAGAAGAACCACTAAATAGCACAATCAGTGTGTTTGTGTTTGGATCTGGATCCATTAATGTTAATACTTTGTACGTTTAAATACATAATTTAAGTTTTTCATGTACATTAGCAAGTTTTCTACATTTATAATATAAACGATATCGGTACGATACAAACGTGGCTGCGTGTGTGAAAAATGCATTACAACTGGAAATACACGACATAATATACACGTGCAAGTCAATGACATGTACAAATAACGATGCGCCCATAAATTAAACGTTAACGAGCATTTTATATTGACAGGGTAAAATAAATCATAGCTGACGATATTTAAAGCTGAAATTAAAACTACGTGAAAACAAGCGGTCGATAGTAAAGTTAACACGGGGCGGGTTATACGAGTATTGAAAATGTGGTCATAAAGCAGACGGAGTGTATTTACGAATTAAATCCGCACTATGTGACAACATAATGTGAACATGATTTAAACGAAATGTGCATGTGTAAGACAGCGTGTGTTTAGGCTGGTAATGACATTATTATTCATCATTCATGCAAATTGCGTTGTAAACAATGATGCAATGGTCACGTGGTTAAAGCGTTTTCGGAGACTGGGTCCGTTTGCGAAAACGGCAGCAACTCCAATGCCGGCTTATTTATGGAATGTATGGAATGTAATCAATATAGAGTTAAATAATTGGTACTCTCAGGCATTTCTGAAAACACGCAATTAGTATACATAACGGCGATATGTTCATTAATAAATTAAGGGAGTTGTATAGGTTAGCTGCAGTATGGCCAGCTCTTGGGGTGGTCATTTTCTCATAAGATTAACGAATGGTACTGCATTTCGGACATATTTTTTGTAAGCAAAATACTTCAGGGCGGTCACCGGCAAAGGCCTGTCGTGGATAAAAGAGCCCCATATATCGATGTTTAGGTTGTGTTCGATTCTGCCTATGGTCGCTCATGATAAGCTTGAATCTGTATTGGTAAAGAATATCTCTACATTGGAATTTATTATCGTGTATTCAGAACCAGCGAATTAGAATCTATTAAATATATTAAAATGGTTTTTCAGAAATGATCGCGTTCACTTATCTGACGTCGGATTCGAAATATATATTTAGATTCGTTGCGCGAGTGTTTATTAAAATTAGGTTTAAACATGTCATAGAATTTGGAGGAAAATAAATACTTTTATTTTAGTGGCGGAAATTCTATGTCTTGGAGGTGATCGGAACCATTAAAAGTATAAATAGGTAACTATATATAATTATGTACATACGTCCGGGGAAGGTAAACATAGCATTTTGTTGTCACCTATCACGTAGTGCTCGTATGTGTGAGGATGGCAGGAATGCTTTCAAAATTATTTTCGGGAAAGTATGGGTGTTCTAGTACTCGTTCGATGGCACGGCGTTCTTAGGCGTACCTGAAATAGCTCCTTTGGATTTGTAAACCTACGGTACGGCGTACCGAGGATTTATTTGGACGGTTGCGGTGGCCTTAGCAATTGCGCATGTATGTTATGTTGCACGGTACGGCGTACCGAAAATTTATTTGGTCGTTTGCGGTGGCCTTTGCGAGTGCGCATGTATAAAATGTTGCACGGTACGGCGTACCGATAATTTATTTGTCCGGTTGTGGTGGCCTTAGCGATTGCGCTTGTATAATATATATTTCAGAACCAGCAAGGTGTTCGTTGAGATAGGAACTGCATACATTTGCGAAATAGCAGATAATGGTGTGCATTGTCTGTTGGCGATTTTTGCATAAACTTGAGGCTAAATCAATAGTGCAACTCGGGTTGGGGCTATCTTTAGGGCAGTACTTCCGGTCGCCTCATCGACATGGCTCAGTTATAGTGCTAGTCTATGGCTGAGGTTTATTTACTCTAGTGCTAGTCTGGTTTAAATTATATTCCGCCATTTGGCCATTTAATTCCATTTATATTTGGTTCTGTTCCTCTCATATGTTTTCTATTGTTCAAATGTAGAATATAAATTTGTTTACGTAAGGTATCACATTAAAAAATTATAATACATATGTAACAAACAAAGCTGGATTTTCTTGTTATTATTCATCAGCCCTTGCTCTTGTTAATAAATTCGCTTAGATCAAGTGGATATCGCGAAAGGATTAGGGATCAATTTGATAAGTAGGCTACTGTAACCGAACGTGCATGACATAGACTAAAGGTAAACGACGGTTACACTTTGGAATCCGAATAACTCTAACCGGATGAATGAATCGAATCTTGTTTAACAAATGTGGGTACTGAGCTGCTTTCTGAAATAATACAAATTAGTTTTTTTTAAATAATTTATTTTATTTGAAGTAGCGAATATATGTCTCCGGTAGATTAAGGTTGAAATCTGGTATAAATCATTAGATACAAGCAGACGACAATAAACCATGCGTGAAATCGATTTCAGTAGTAATTGTCTGACGTCACTAATACGGTATATATGTTCGTGTTTCACATATCTCGTTCTGTTTGTGAAATAGCTTTGACAGAGAAACCCCACTCACCCGCCTAAAGAGATTGTTGTTATTTTTTTTAAACCTTTGTTTAATGTATAAGTGAACTGCCGAGATATGTATTACAGAATGGTTGCCAATCTGTCGCGGGCGACCACGGAACACGTTCGGGTTACATTCGCCAACTGTACACACTCATCGTTAAGACGTCGGTTTAATCGTCGGGCATCAAATCGTGGATAGGGGCGGCGCCATGGTATGGATGCATCGCTATCGTCCTGAGCTAGGTCAATATCCAGGATTTTGCTGAGACTCGACATCATTGAATGGAAATTTTGGGTAACAAAGAGTCACCCAATGTGTTCGAGTGTTGCTGCTACTTAACCTGTCGTGTAAAAGTGTCAGTGTGCCTTCTTGCAGCGACATGAACGTGTATTTATAGAAAGGCCGTTAATCTGTCGCGGGTGACCACGGAAAACTTTCGGGTTACATTCACAAACTGTAAACGATTCGTCGGTAAGACATCGGTTGAATCGTCGGGCCTCAAATCGTGGATAGCAGCCATTGCATGGATACATCCCTATCGTCCAGAATAAGTTAAATATCCAGGATGTCGCTGAGACGCGACATCAGTGAATCGAATTTTCAGTTCTGAGCGTAACGGAGTTTAGCGCAGAACGTAGGTCTAAAAATAATGCATTGCACACAGCAGGTATATGTTCGGTTCGTTCATGCGTATGGTTGTCAGGTGAGTGATGGACACTCAGGCGGACATAGGCGGGAATGTGCACGGGGTTTTCATTGTTTGGTCAGTCCTACGCTATACTTCGACCAGTAAACGTTTACTTCTTTAAATTTGTACCGCATTAATATGTTGGCTAAAATAACCCGTTATGTTGGTTGAGTAACACAATGTCCACAGTTACATGTTAATATTGGTTGTTTTCGGGTTAAGTTTTCCAGAGTAATTGTTAATAACTCTTTGTAAAAGATGCATTGTCACTGTATACTCATGTGTCACTATATTTATGATTTGAGCTTAATAAAGGTTATGTTGTTGTTGTTGTTGTTGTTGTTGTTGAGTAATTATACATTGGGCATCTGATAATTTCTGATGAAGTTTTATCTCTGGTTTTTACCCTGGCCTTGAAATCACCATTTAAGGATAAAGAATAGAAGTGAGATATACAACTCATAATTGTACTGTGTTATAGAATTAGTAAATCAAAGCTGTAATGTCATGTTATTCTACGATTATACTTGATTGTTATATATTAGACATTATGGGAAACGAAGTGTCACACAATGTGTTTGAGTGTTTCTGTTAATTAAATGTGCCATGTAAAAGTGCTGTGACGTGTGCCTTATTGAAATGAAATCAATGTGTATTATTAGGTAATTTTGTTGCTGCATAATTATGTGATATATTGTTTTTATCACGACAATTAATTATTGAGATCTGTGACAATCTGACACAATAACATATGTCATTATTAACTCATTTTATATGTTTGATACGTCATTCAAATATGTCAATTAGGCGAAAATTTTATGTCTTTCAGGTGATCGGAACCATTAAAAGTATAAATAGGTAACTATATATAATGATGTACATACGTCCGGAAGAGGTAATCATAGCATTTTGTTGTCACCAATCACGTAGTGCTCGTATGTGTGAGGATGGCAGGAATGCTTTCAAAATTATTTTCGGGATAGTATGGGTGTTCTAGTACTCGCTCGATGGCACGGCGTGCTTAGGCGTACCTGGAATAGCTCTTTTTGGCTTGAAAACCTACGGTACGGCGTACCGAAGATTTCTTTGGCCGGTTGCGGTGGCCTTATCGATGGCGCATGTATGTTATGTTGCACGGTACGGCGTACCGAAAATTTATTTGGCCGGTTGCGGTGGCCTTAGCAATTGCGCATGTATAGAATGTTGCACGGTACGGCGTACCGATAATTTATTTGGCCGGTTGCGGTGGCCTTAGCGATTGAGCTTGTAAAATATCTATTTCAGAACCAGCAAGGTGTTCGTTGGGATAGGAATTGCATACATTTGCGAAATAGCCTGTTGGAGATGATTGCATTAACGAGTAGCTAAATCAATAGTGCAACTGGGGTTGGGGCTTTCTTTAGGGCAGTAATTTCGAGCACCTCCTCGACATGGCTCAGTTATAGTGCTAGTCTATAGCTGAGGTTTATTTACTCTAGTGCTAGTCTGGTGTAAATAATATTCCGCCATTTGGCCATTTAATTCCATTTATATTTTGTTTTGTTCCTCTCATATGTTCTCTATTGTTCAAATTTAGAATATAAAATGTGTTTACGTAAGGTTTCACATTAAAACATGAAATTATTATCGGTTTGATAAATAAGGTATATAATGGTTGTATACATGTTATTTATAAGAGAGATTATGGTAATGGTTTAGCTAAAAAAATGCACGGGTTTTTGTTTAAGATTTAGCGCAAAAAGCGCACGAGTTTTTTTATGATGTGAAAATCTATTGAGTCGCCATTTGATGGTGTATTTGGCAGGCAAAAGTAATGGACAAAGAAAACGAAGGGGTGATTACCCCGCCCAACCGCCCGCCCGCCCGGAGCACGCCCGCCGGCCAGCCCGCCCTTAATTGACATGTGTATGTCTAAATAATTGGTTACATTATTTTAACGTTTATTTTGCAATAATTAAGTCGATATTAAGTTTATTTTCAGTTCGGTTAAAGTCCAAGGGGGATGGGATCTAAACACGAACCGATTTCTTTACCGATAAAGTCTATGGGTGTATTTACATTTAAGTCTTAATCAACTAAGTTTTCATGATTTGTTTGCTTCATCTTTTATTTCCTATTGTGAATTTAATGGAAATTGTTAAGTGATATGTTTCATATTTGAGAATCTCACTTTCTGGAGATATTACTTCCTGCATATTTATTGAAATCTTGGTATGTTTAAATGTCAGTGTTATCATTTTTGGTTTCTTACGAAAGGAACGTTTAATTTTAAAGGTATTCTATTTTTAACGATTAATTTATTTTTTCGTTTTGGTGTGACTGGTTTTATGTTGAAGTCGGTTTAATGTAGCTGTTGAAAACATTCGTCATATACATATATATATATTTATATATATTACTCGGAATACATATGATTTATCAACATTCTTTTAAGTGTTTTATGGATTTCATGGCTTGAGTGATTTGTTTGATTCTCGTTGATGTCCGGGTGTGTACTGGATGCTTTTGATGTTTGTTTGTTATGTTAATTTACGCAATGAAATTGATAACGTTTTATTTACATGTTTTGTTAAAGATTACTTAATTTTTAAAGTATACTAATAGCTGCTTATTTGTAGATTTCTCTAAAATTAGAGGTTTCGAGAGGTGATGAAGGCACAAAGACACCGGTCTTGAGCCATGGGTCCCCATACGTCCCCCTGCTATTAAAAAAAAAAGAAATAAAAGAAAAATGGCAGTAGGTTGCGTATCTCACTCGTTGTTTTACCTGAATCGTTTATTACTACCGATTATTGTATGAGTGTACGTGAAGTCATGTACACTTTTCTTGATCTTGCGGATAACAGCAGCTTATTCAAGCAAATTAATGTTTCACATTTGTAAATGTATAATATTTAAGAAACTTAACGTCGTTGATGGGCATTAGGGGCGTCCTGTGTGCACTTTGGGCATCGGCGGGGATCAGTTTATTGAGACAGTAACTCTTGATTTTAGGTATATACTTGCCGTCGAATTGTTATGAATACATTTGCACTTGTTTACATGTAACACATGTGCATGTTAAGTATTCAAAATTACATGACCTACATCATTTAAATAGTATCGTTTCAGTTCTTTACACATCTGAACAAGGATGCTACACCGTTTACAGTCGACTCGAGACTCGTCAACTTAGCGTTGCCATTGAGGTCATTTTCCGTTGCACATGGAACACATACGGGCGTCAGAAGAATTGTTTTTTTGAATTTTATGTCGAAAGTCCTGTCAAATACAAGCACTCACTCCTTTTTGTCTTTGGGTTATTATTTGTATGATAATGGTGTTGATATGATGATGCTATTATGGTTGATAATGATGATGACTGTTTAAAAGTATTTTGAGAATAGAGAATAATAAATTTACTCATAACGTTGAGTAAATTATAATACATATGTAACTGACAAATTGGCTTTTATTGTAATTATTCATCAGCCCTTGCTCTTGTTAATAAATTCGCGTAGATCAAGTGGATGTCGCCAAAGGATCAGGAATCAATTTGATAAGTAGGCTTCTCTAACCGAACGTGCATGACATAGACAAAAGGTAAAGGACGGTTACACTTTGTAATCCGAATAACTCTAACCGGATGAATGATTCGAATCTTGTTTAACAAATGGGGGCACTGAGCTGCTTTCTGAAATAAAACCTCTTAACCCCATTCAACAGTTGTAAACCACTACAGTGTAGTTATGTAGTGTATTTGAGAGAGATGCTACTTTCATGTTTACCTGTTTCGCTGGCGCGGGAACATTGTCAATACAGAGTATAACACATATAGGTAAAACGAATATCAACACAATCAATAAATAATAAAGTAACTAAAGGACATAAAAATTAGACCATGCAACATATGTTTCATTCGTGTGTGCTTAATAATCTGCTTAATAATTATATGTGTATGATATGATCTCAACATACCTTTTCTTCTATTGCTTCAGTAACAGATATTTTATAAACGTTTTTAGGACAAGCGACCGGAAAATAGGGTTAATGGCGAATTCGATCAAGGACTAGAAAATAAAGCGTAATTTTAACATTTGTATGTGTGATATTGACCATAAATAAATGTGCCTGACTAAGAACACTGTAATTGGTCTCAATACGTACATTTTGTATTGTTTAAATATCTGTAAAACGAAATCAAATACAAAAATGCTTACAAATCATAAAGATCTTTTATTTTATTAGAATATTATCCATACATTTCACTGTGCTGTTGCAAACGTCGTCTCAATAACCTAATTTGTTTTATTCTATTTCAATATATCAAAACGTAAAAGCGAAATGGGTTTGACTAACGAACGTGTTTTATTCAAACATATACCGCATTGTGCTGGCGCGACCGACAATTCCGGACATAACGTTATTTAATGATCAAAATATCGCAGATATTACGGAACCTACTATGTGGACAAATCTATTGCAAAATCATTACATAATTTAACCCATTTATGCCTAGTGGACTCTCACATCCATCTAAATTGGATCTATTCATTTCCAAAATTAGGAATTTATATTATACCTATTTCTATATTTAGAATATTTCTTACTGAAATTCATTTAAGCAAACAGCGCAGACCCTGATGAGACGCCGCATCATGCGGCGACTCATCTGGGTCTATGCTGTTTTCTAAGGCCTTTTTTTTCGAGACGCTAGAAATAAATGGGTTAAGTATCAGTTAAAGAAAGTTATTGCGCAATTGAGAAACACGCTTTCAATGATTGCAGATCTTCTTTGTCATATTTGATTTACAAGCATAATTACATGCACATAAGAATGTAAGACACAACAGGAAAGTGATTAGTTTGTGAACTTCATACAACCTATAGGTAGATTACTTCCTGGTACATCAAAGGCATCCATTAATCCAACCTACATGTTAACGTCAATACAAGAACTTCGTTCTCGCAAGATTACATTTTCTGAAGGCAAATTACATTTCAAGGTCACAAGTGCTCAGTCAATTTTTTCAAATGTTTATGTACATGTAGTCAATGTTTTGTAATATATTATATATAATAATATAATAATAATATAATATAATATATTGTATTATGCCCTGATGATCTATGCGAAACGCGTTGGCTAAATCAATATATATTTAAAATCCCAGACACGTGTTTTTACTTTTATTATATAATATTCACAATCTGGATTATTACATTTTACTTATATAACTATATATATATATATATATATATATATATATATATATATATATATATATATATATATATATATATATATATATATATATATATATATATATATATATATATATATATATATATATATATATATATATGTATGCATTTCTTTTGACCTTGCACTCAGGAATAACCCATGCAACTGCTTGTTATTTCCAATGGGGTCCTTTGGTTTCTGCTAAAGAGACAGCAAGCAGACGAGACAGTTATGAGATACAAGGAATCCGAGTGCGATAACCTAGCTGTTTCCGAATCGATCCTTTGGTTCGTTTACGTGCTCAGTGCACAGTACCGATACACGTGAGAATTACCTGGGTTTCATACCAGTACATCTTTAATTGGGTGGGAACACTTGAAGCATTTCTGAAATGTCCAGTGCCTCGGCCAGGAATTTGAACCGGGAACCTCTGGAAGGGTAGACCAGTGTGTTACCACTCGACTACTGCACCATCCATTTGGTTTATTGTTTTATGGTTTATTGCTAAGAATCGTATTATGGTATACGTTATGTTTACCAATCAGTGTTTACCGTACGTGTTTAAATAACTAAGTAGTACACAATTGTCAAAATCATATTAGTATGTGTTAACTTATTTGAAAAACCTTATCAAAAGAAGTTCGTTTCGAACAATGTTCCTAACATGCGGGCTCAATAAAATAATTTGTTTAAAAAGTATGTCGTTCCCATAGTTATGATAAATTAACAAAATTAGAAGACAAATAGATGTCCAGATGTCTGGATATACATAACTGTTAAATTGCGCGCATTCTCTTATAAAAGTCGATTGGTCGTTACTTTAACAATACAAAGTAAAACAAACAACACAACACTTAACATACAAGCTATTAAACTTAAGTAACCGCTCTTGACATGTCAATTTAATTTATTGAAGGGCCTAAAGCTGCGTGTCTTGGGGCCGTGCCTCCCAACTGGCATTTTAAGTCTCTATGTGTGTCTATAATTGAATATGCATTGGTCAATTGCATGTTAATGAACAGGAGAAACACAGTTGATGTGTGTTGATGTTTTATCAATAGTGTCATTGTTTGAAAAACAGTTTTAAAAAAGTATTCCATGGTGTTAAACATTAAACATTCAAACTAACAACTTAGACGTGTCAAAGCAGAACATGTTTTAAAACGTATGTGTCGATATGAAAAAAAACTGTTACAGCTATATAGTACATAAGCAGCCTTTCGGAACAATTTTTAACACGTTTTTTAACAGGGTCAACGAAGAATCAATCACGCATAGTTCTTAAGTGATTTTTAAATATGCCAGAACATTTAGATAGAGTTATTGTTTTCCTTAACATGTTCGACGCACGACAAAAAAAAAGGTCACCTTAAGGTCACAAAGAGCAAACTTGAACTTGAACTACGTTATGCATGTAAGACAAGAATCATAGTACTATATAGCACAAAATGAAAATGTAAGCTGCGCCACAAGAAGATGATTATACACAATAAACTTGACTGTGAATTGATCTAAATGTGAATATCGATGCATATAAAATACGTCGTGTCTATTACGTGTTAATACATTGAAGACCAACAGAATATAATTTCGCCTTATGCACATTGTATTATTGTATTGTTGTATCAAGTGTTTAATTAAACACCTTTAAGTGAAAATTGTCCATCGTCTTAATGCCCGTAGAAGTAAAAGTTGTTTATTTTGGCATCACATTATACAATTCATAACGCTTAGTGTAAAAAAGAATAATGGTATACGCATTACTGTCAATGCGGGTTTAGTATAACGGCCTATTCGTGTTAACTCTTTGCAAATACTTGTCTTACATTTTATTTAGATAACTTAAATGCAAATGCCGTTACAGCGTGTCCAGATTGTGTACGCCAGTAATGGATAACTTTCTCTGCGCCCGTTTCATCTGCTTACGTTGTATCGATATTTGCTTTTTAAATTACTTGGAAGTCGAAGCGCCATAGCAGAAATGTTCACTCGAGACAAGGATTGGATAATATAGGAACGTGACGTGATATAACGCTTACGAATTATGAATTTCAAGAGGATAATATAACTGTTACGAAATAATACGCCTATATTATAGATGCAAGGGGCGGTCTTACAATTTATAGTTATTTAAATAGATAGTATTGGTTGGCATTAATGTCATAGCTTTTTTTGTAATAAACACTGTTCACTAGACGTTCGATTTTTAAATGTATAACGACCGTATATGTGTCTAATATTTAGTATATAAGTCTACATAACGTTCTATACTTTGTAGACAGTATACATGTACTCTGATGGTTTTGTGTATTTGTTTTCAGTTTCGCATACATCTTCGGAAGTTGCGTCACATGTGAATGAGATACGTATAGTTTGGATATTACATTTACCGATGCCAAACTTCAGTTTATATTTAGAAACCGAACATAGGATACGATCATAATACTTATCCTAAAATAAAACAGCAACCGTTGGTTTTAATAAAATAAGGTGTATCGAAGAAAAAAATAAGGTGTATCGAAGAAAAGGTTCTTCATAGTTTGCCGTGTCAAATGGTATACTACTGTGAACGGAAGCTTACAGCCCGAGTTAGCATCATATTAGAACCACGATGTCCACGATTTCCGAAACAATAATGGACGAGGAAATTGAAGCGGAACAACTGTACCAACGGTAAGCCGTAAAGCATTTGCCTTGTGAGAAAAGACTCATGTTAAATTAAATTTATTTTTACTTATTTTTTCGTTAATCAATATTCATACCAAATAACAGTTATCTGATCAACTTGTTTTACTAATTTAAAATTATGGCTCAGAAATCTTGGACTGAAATGAGTCCATGATACTTTAGAGGGAACATTAAAATTTCTGTAAAAAATATATTCAACATACACATGTAATCATGGACTGTAATGCATTATGAATCTTGAATACACCATGATGTACGAGATTTATGAAAGTGAATGAGCTTTACAAGTAAGATGCAATAGAAAATAAAATTTGAACAATCAACGTTTAAAAAACTAATATACGGACGTAATTAAAATATCATATTATATTCACAAACAACACATTTTGTATAAAAAAAGAGCAACAACAGCGCAAACACGTTTAAAATGTTACGTTATGCACTTTATTTGGACACGTGTTTTATTTATTTTAACATTAAGGAAAGAAGACCGAACAAAAACAAACACTTAACGAACGCAAAAACTCTGGTGGTCGTAAATCTGCGCAATGTGGCCAATCCCTACTACTATTCGGGTTGAATGCACTCGAACCCCGCTGTTTGTCTTAAGTTTGAAAGAAATGCCTTTCTTAAGAAAACTTAAGCTCTGCGGAAGATGCAGGACAATTAAATGATAACTGAACATAATAAATGATACGTTCAACTGCAGCTGATTCAGAATATGACTACAGAAATTAAGGCTGTGATTTACGCCATTAATATCAGGAAGTATTAACAAAAGTTTAATGTACACATGTTGGGTTTGAACTATTGAATCAAACCGTATTGCCTACTATCAACAGTATCGTATACTAAAACATTTATTTGTTATAATTAGTAAACGGCTACTAATAATTATAATATAAATTATTCCAATAGCCTGAGATGATGGAAATTTTAATTGTACTTACCGACGATATGACGGAATTAAATAAAAAAATAAATTATTATTTTAAATTCAATAATGCTCACAAATACTTTTATAATCTGAAACTGTTTCATTTGAAGTCAAGTCAAAGGCATGATATAAACGATACTCAATACAGTTAACTAACTTTAAATAGTTTGCATTTAATGTTCTAAGTCTAATCATAGTGTATTCTGATACAAATATTAAATGCATGCAAAACATGCATACGCAAATGTTTGCATAAAGATCTATTTTGTAGCATAATTCAAAATCACAGAAAAGTAATGTGAATGTATGTACAGCTTGACATTTGTTTGGATTTTCAAGCCTACACGATGTTTAAACTCAGTATGAAAGCATATTCTGAATGTATGGTCATGCGTTCATGTTTAAATTTGTCTCTCAATAATTGCTTGCAAAAGACAGAAGTAAGTTTAAATAAATATTTATACTGTATAATTATGTGTTATATTAACAGTTAGAGTAAAGCCAGTGTTTATTATAATGTAAATCTTCGTGATTCAGCAAATTAATTGGTTAATTATGAGCACATTAATACCCAATCAGTATTAATTTTGCATTCAATACTCCTCGATTTAATTACTTGTGTGGAAGACAACCGAATTTGTCAGAACATGCCACGTGGGGGATTCGAACGTTTAAATCGAACGTCGAAATAAAATAACTTTACACGTGGATAGAACATAGTATAAGTTTCGTCCTTTATGGTAGGAAAAACGATACTTTACTACGTGTGTAATATTTAACATTTAACGAGCATACTGAAATTACACTGCAATATATGCAACGTTTTAACAATTGACAAGTCAATATGTCTACATATCACATTAAAACTGCATGCTTTAATGGAAATAAAAACATCGTATTGAAACGGTCAACTGTTTTATGAGATGCTTTCAAATTTTATTAATCAAATATTATATAAGGGAACGCTGTGAAAAACGTGATCAAGAAAGACCGGAAGTCAATATATTGTAATATAATATTCAATATAATACTGATTCTCCTTTGCATTATTTAATTATGTGTTTTTAAATATAGCATCTGGACAAAAACACCAATTTGACAAAATGTGTTGTAACTATGTCAACTATTGTATTGTTTCACTCCTATTCGCTTCAATTCGTGGTATTTTAGTTTCCTTTTAGCACACATTTTCCCCAACGATAGTTGTCTGTTATAAGCAAACATGTAATTCATGAACGACTCATAACCGCTCCGCTTTACATGTGTATTTGCATTGAGTACTTTACTAGTATTATTATACACTTACACTATGCCTTCGCTAATAACATAGGGTTATCATTTAGTTTACAAATCAAATATGCTGTGTACTAGAAGGACATTATTGTACATGTGAGTTTGGCTGGAGATAACATGTTTATCAAGTCATACATAGTATAGTTTTATATTTTATATATACTACATTTTATAGTATTTCCTTACCAATATACACCAAGAACAACAAATATCAGTATTTAACGAGATAACATAGTTTGATTTTCCTTAAACAATTTGTATTCATATCAATATTTTATAGATCTGTGTGAAAGCAATACTTATCCCTATTATGATTATAAAGTAAATTATAAAGTATACAACATTTGTAAAGCTTGCTATTCATTTTGTGTTATTATGTTGGGATTTTTGTTCCGGAGTAATGTTTTGAGATTGACCTTTTTTAATTATAAAGGAATGGACATTTTTTAGCAATTGTGTTTGGAAATTTTGCAACTGCAGCATTTCATTTTGATTTTGTAACCCTGAGAGCAATGCACTTTCTGTTGAACTATGTTTTATGTTGTTAAGCTGGCATATTATTTTTTGTTTTGGTCTGTAAATAAAAATGATTTGAAATGCAAGTGATTCACTTATGAGTTGAAATGTTTGAAATTTTGTTACGCTGGCATAACATTTTAAGTTTCGGTCTGTAAATAAGAATCATTCGAAATGCAAGCGATTCACTTTTGAGATGAAATGTTTGGAATTTTGTTACGCTGGCATAACATTCTTTATTTGGCTCGGTAAATAAGGAATAACTGGAAACTTGAGAGCAGTGCACTTTAACAAATATCATTTATTTTGTTACGCTGGCATAACCTTTAAAGTTTTGGTCAGTAAATAAGAAATCATTTCAAATGCAAGTGATTAACTTTGGAGTTGAAATTTTTGGAATTTTGTTACGCTTGAATAACATTGCAAGTTTTGGTCTGTAAATGAAAATCATTTGAAATGGAAGCGAATCACTTTGGAGTTGAAATGTTGGGAATTGTGTTACGCTGGCATAACATTTTAACTGTAAATAAGAAATGATGTGAAATTCAATTGATTCACTTCTGAGATGAAATGTTGGGAAATTTGTTACGCTGGCATAACATTTTGAGTTTTGGTCTGTAAATAAGAAATGATTTGAAATGCAACTGATTCACTTTGGAGTTGAAATGTTTGAAATTGTGTTACGCTGGCATAACATTTTAAGTTTTGTTCTGTAAATAAGAAATGATATGAAATGAAATTGGTTCACTTTTTAGATAAAATGTTTAGAATTTTGTTACGCTGGCATAACATTAAGTTTTGGTCTGTAAATAAGAATCATTCGAAATGCAAGCGATTCACTTATGAGATGAAATGTTTGGAATTTTGTTACGCTGGCATAACATTTTTAGTTTGGCTCTGTAAATAAGAAATAATTGGAAACTTGAGAGCAATGCAAGTGATTCACTTTGGAGTTGAAATGTTGAAATTTTGTTACGCTGGAATAACATTTAAAAGTTTGGTCTGTAAATAAGAAATGATATGAAATGCAAGTGATTAACTTTGGAGTTGAAAAGTTTGGAATTTTGTTACGCTGGCATAACATTTTAAATTTTGGTCTGTAAATAAGGAATGATATGAAATGCAAGTGATTCACTTTGGAGTTGAAATGTTTGGAATTTTGTTGCGCTGGAATAACATTTTAAGTTATGTTCTGTAAATAAGAAATGATTTGAAATGCAAGAGATTCACGTTTGAGTTGAAATGTAATGAATTTTGTTAAGCTGACGTAACTTTTTTTTTCAATAAATTAGCATGTCAAAATTATCACACAAAATAGATTATGTTATAAAGAAAACACCTTTAAAACTACCCTTTAAATTGGGATTCATGGACATTCCCTTTTTAAAATAGACATAGTTGATAGTAATTTAAATATTTACCCATTAATTCTCATTATCATCATATTTAGACTCGATACAATATATATATATATATATATATATATATATATATATATATATATATTTTTTTTTTTTTTTTTTTTTTTTATTTATTTATTTATATAAGATCACTATGTTTTGTAATGTATCAAACATACATCTGCATTCGGCTGATATAATGGTTTTGGCTATGATATAAATATGTCGTACTGTCGCAGGAACAATGATTAATATTCAGTAATAATTATCGATGAATAATCACTTTTCAACGCATGCATGATTGAAATAACATTAACCGTCTTATGACTTTTACTGAACTTAAGTATTTTTTATATTCATTCATTTGTTTTGACATTGTCTTAAAGAGTGATACTACAATATCAATGAACGGTAATCATGAATCAATAACATGACCATGAGACATTAAATTATTATTTCGAACACAACGTGTTTCGCCAAAACTATAAATTATAGTAAATACATTAGCAGGTACCATACTTGAGTCATAACTAGGTTATGCGACAGCAATATATAATTTCAGGGGATATAACTGTGACTTAAACATTACTGAATACTGAGTAACGTTGTCTTCAAAAAGCTTCAACATTTGTGTGCATAGTTGTACATGACATAATATAAAAAATGCATAGTTGCTCTGCAAAATATTTGTAAATAAACATTTTAAAATGCGTATGTTATATTTTTAAGTTCGAATTCGTGTGTTGATGCACTATCCGTCTAAATTAGTTGACATCTTATTGAACGCTATAACAAAATCCTGACAGAGCTGTTAATCAAGTCGGAGTTTGTGATCTACAAACAATCCCCTAAGGAATCAGATATATCACCACAGTTAACGTGATAAAAAGTGATTCTTAAAAAATCAATTTATTTTTTATGGCACAACTTATTTGTGTTTTAGCGTTATGATGAGCTTTTTTCTATTTTTAACAAATAGCAATCGTTTAATATTAAACAAAATGACTTACGTATGGTGCGTGAAAATTACAAATCAGCTTAGAATTTAGCTTTAATTAATTTGTGAAAATAAATCCAGACGCGCTTAAACATATCTAGGTATAACGCACTGTTTCGTACATTATCCTTATTCAACGTTATGTGTTTTGAGCATCATTAACGTATATATTCTTATATCAAATAAAATTAATTAAAACATGTGAATGCACCTGCATTGTATACATGCTTTCAGTCGATTAAGCGCAACGTGACAATCTTATTGCGTAAACGATACGACAAAAAAAAACTTATTAGCTTTCCAAAGTGTCCCCTTTAAATGACACTATGTAGGTCAGTTCTAAAATTATTGTACTAACAACAAAAATGAAGAATATGATAGACGTATTCTTTTGGGAAATGAAAAATTTGTTAATGTAAGTTAACTAAAAAAGAAGAGCATAAATAAGAAAGTTTTAGCAAAATATGATTTAAGACAATTAGCCGATAAAGCCTTGGGTAATTATAATGCGATCGCAAGATACTTTATCATCGTTTTCCGCCTAGATAATCATGATTGGATTTTCTATGGATTTATTGCGATATGGTATTGCGATATGGTATTGCGATATGGTATTGCGATATGGTATTTATGGTATTGTGGGGAACTATACTTCGTAAAAAAAACTTTGGAGAAGGATGATGGAATGCAAACTGGCAGTTTGCAGGTTTCAGTGAATATTTCCCAACTCAAACAGTTGCAACTCGCACCTTTATTGTTGTCACAAACTCTGAAATACGAATGATGTGCCTAGGAAGCTGGTTTTATTTGCGAAATGCGTGGCATAGTATATTCACTTGTTGTGAAAAGTTCGGCACATCATATCAATATAAAATATTGTAACATTCTCATTGAAACATGTTTTAAATTACGTAATGGTTACTTACCAGCAATATCTTACTATTTTGAATAATGTTACCAAATAATTGAATCGACGAAGAAAATGCGATATCACTGAAAATGTACCCAATATCTTTGCAAAAAATATTTACTCACTAACTCAACCACTATTCGTTGACTATACATATTTTCTGTGTACCTTATTCTGTAATAGTATTTTGTAAATTATAAATTAAAGTGGTACACACGGTGTAGTGTATTGGCCACCATTTTGATTCCTTTTATACCAAATGAATTGTGTATGTTAACTGATTTGGACTTTTGACTATGTGTACATAGTGTATACTTGTTTAAATTAACTGATGACCATGCAGCGATATTGTTTATAGAACCAACGCCTCAAGTTTAGGGTATTTTCGTAAATACCGCGTTCTCTACATTCTACAAAATTCCATTTCTAGCCTAGTTATTGTGTTTCAACAAAGACTGAAATATCCCCCAAAGGTTACTTGCAGTCATATACAATAAAAACATTCTAATAAATTTACTTTATATGATTTGTTCCAACATGAACCAAACAACCGTGACAAAAACTTTTAATCAGCAACAAAGTTTCAGTCAGTACATAGTTAGTTTCGCAAGAAATTTTCACTGGGCGCCTCCCACTTGCATGCCATAATTTAAAGTTAACATATAAGCGAATTGCATTTAACATAAAGCGGTGTGCGAATAAAAGAGACAATTGCCTGTTAAAGGAAATGCGACTTCGAATAAAAAAGATTAATAATTATTTAAACGCAAATTCAGATATTTGAAAATATTAAAAAAAAAAAAATACACACTAGTAAAATGAAAATAAATAATTGTACCTCATACACGTTAATGTACGCTCAATTAAAACACAGTGTAATTAGCATAGCAAAATGTTTTGCAGGCTGCTATTATTTATATTAGTAAAGTGTTTGTCGTCACGATTGATTCTTTATGGAAAACAAGCAGGTCTACAAACCAATACATTTTATATGTTTTAGAAACGCTTGAGTCTATCTGATATATAAAGATTGCACCTTTTGATATGGCTAATACCAACTGTTCAACGGAAATAACATGTTTGAACGTTACCTAAAAGCACAGGCCGCGAGCGGCGAGTATAATCAGCCAAGACAGTTATTTGCTTTTATTGTGCAATCAAAACATATTATTATCTGACGGATGTCTTCGGTTTGCTAAACCGATGTTGATTGACGGCATATCCTTAACTATGTAACGTTAACATAAACTTCAACAAGTTTTTGCTGACATAAATATATAAGCAACAGTTATGGTGATGAATAAATACTAATGTTGTAGTGTGAAGAATTTCAATATAAGATATGTTTTGGGGATTATTAATGTGACGTGTGTTTCTTTCTGAATGATATTCACATACTCATTAACAATGCAATTATTCTTACTTTGTAAGTGAATATGCGTTGTTAGATAGTATTTTAGTGTTTTTTTTCTGCAATGTATTTTACTTGTTTCATGTAATATCTAATCCAAATGTAGAAATAACGAAAACACTTTTAAAATAAAACATTTATTTTCATTTTGTTATTGTGTAGGAAGAGTTTTCTATGGGCTTTAAGCAATTGTCGCTACTTACTTGCGCTACTTACTTGTCCTTAAGTCAAACAGTTGTATTTATGTGCACATTAAATATAACCTTAAGTATTGCTCCTCTTAACAATTTTCTCCCTTTGCAATACACGTCATCCTACAGTGAATGAATCGCTAAGCTTTGAGAATATACAGAGCTCACACAACATAGTATGTGCATTGGACTGATCATTGAAGACCGGAAATTACTGATAACTACCTGCCCTGAAAATGTCTGATAGCTGGAGAATTTATAGTTTTTAACCCTTATGCTCCTTTTCTACGAAGCTCATATCCTCTAAACTTGTCATTTTGACGAGGGGAAGATGACAACTATGTCGCACTTATATAGCACCAATTCATTATAAATATTTATATATTGCCTTTAATGGAATTTACCATAACAATTTTTCAAAAAACCAAACAAAAATACTGAACATTTTGATAGTAATAGTTGACAACCAAACAGACCGAAATCTGCTTCATATACAATTGCAAACAATGAACGCTTACACACAAAGTTTGTATATATCAAGGTCTTCTTATCCATGAATCAATGCAACTTAGCTAAGTGATTTATAGCAACACCAATATATATATATATATATATATATATATATATATATATATATATATATATATATATATATATATATATATATATATATATATATATATATATATATATATATATATATATATATATATATATATATATATATATTCGATAAACCATCATTGCAGGACAGTTGTCGCCAACATTTTAAATGGCGATAAACATCGGGAACTGTGCATTTGTTTTAACCGAAGATTATTTATAACCCATTAAACGTATTTGGGTCATTGTGTTAAAGCACAATAAATAATAGTGACGCAGAGAGGTACGGACGGTGGATATGTAAATATTTATCATATGAACACACATGTTATTATTGCGAGCTTACATTACCACACTCGTTATGTGCTTGATAACGATTACACCGATTGCCCTCGGCATTGGTATCACAAAGGAAACAAAGCAAATCATGATCATCGAGTAATCATAGTAACGTCATAAAACCTTATCGACACATTTAAAGCATACATTGTTAGAATACCAGCATCTTAATATGTTATACGTTTATTTTTATAAAACATGTCAAATAATATAATATATACATGCTCTCATGTAATGTGAAAGTATACAATTTGATGTATCTGAATGTCAATTTTAATCCATGTTCAAAGCATCAGTATTTATATAATATATTTGCTGGTTTAAACAACCGTGCTTCTTAGAAGTCATGTTTTTGTAAAGTGTACGGAATCTGGTAATGCTATTGTATGTCTCATATATACATACCATTGACACAAGACAATCCCATCCACGCTCGACATACTAAATTTAAAACTACAAGTAATAATTGTAGATGACATGGGGCATTCCTGTCGATTTGTAATGCCACAACTGGCTTTTTCTTCTTAAACATGTTTGTAATAATATGAACAATGATGTCAATTTATAAAAGTGCGTAATATAACGAAGTATCAAAAATGTGGATTTTTATGCCAACATATTGATTGTCTGTCCCTAAAAATGTTCGTTATATTACAAACAATTGTTAGTAAAGGATGGTGACTTTTTGGCATTAAACTTGTTGGTAAATCTACCATCTTTTTTGATGAGACATACACATGTTGTATTTTGTATTTATTCATTTTTGTTCCAGTTTAAATTTGTGTGCAATAAAAGTGAGAAAAACAGCTGCTTTCTTCCTTTTGCAACGAAAACGGGGAATAATGAAATATATTCCCTCATATAATTCCGATGAGTTAAATTTGATTTTTGAATTTAATGGTATTTATTTTGAACAACATGTCGAGCACGTGTTGCACAAAATTACATGTGGTTAGTGTCGGCCCTAGGTAGATCAAATTCAAATCGACCCCAATTTAAAATAGCCTACGGTAAGACTAACCCATTAAATTATCAATCAGGCGTCATATTTATATGCTCACTACAAAGTTATAATTCGTTTGCATTATTCGTTTGAGAATTTTGCATTATTTATACATGTATACTCATATCACATTACATGCACGGCAAGGTAATCGTTAATATATTAAACATTAAGTTATAACGATAAAAAATAATAATGTAATTTATGGACATACGGAAAACAGATTACGCAGCATATGTTTTATTCGTGTGTGTAAATAAACTGCTTAAGCATTATATATGCATGATGTCAACATTCTCTTCTTACATTGCTTCAATTAGAAATATTTTAAATATGTATTTAGGCAAATGGTCCAGTACATATGTAAATGGCGCATTCGATAAAGGATTCAAAAATAAAGGATCCATTTAAAAGCCGTATATCTGATATTGACCATAAATAAACGTGCCTTACTTATACAACCCGTAATTGATCTCAATACGAACATTTTATGTTGCAAACTTGCTGAACTATCTGTTAAACGAAATCAACTATGGAATGATCACACATACTTAAGATATTTTTTGTTTTAATTGTATTTGTATGTATTGCATACACATCACTGTGCTGTTGAAAACGTCGTCCCAATTACCTAATTTGTTTTATTTTATTTAAAAGCATCAAAAAGTAAAAGCGACTTGTTTTATTCAAACATATTCCACAATGACCTGGTGGGACAGACTTTTTTGGGCATAACGTTATTTAATGATCAGAATATACTCGCAAAATTACTGAAACTAAGGTGTGGACGAATCGCAAACAAAAGCATTACAAATTTAAAGTTTCAGTTAAAGAAAATGATTGAACAATTTAAAAAACAGCTTTCAGTATGTGCAGATATTCTTTATAATATTTGATATTCAAACAAAATTGCATACACAAAGAATGTTAGACATATTAGGAAAGTAATTAGTTTGTGAACTTCATACGACCTTTAGATAGATTGTTTTCTGTCACATCAAAGACACCCAGTTAACTCACATAAATTAAAACGTGAATACTAGTACTTCGTTCCCGGAAGATAAGATATTCTCAAAGCAAATAACATTTAAACGTCACAAGAGCTTGATAAATAGTATGTGATGGTTTATTTCTTAGAATCATATTATTGTGCTATGATATGAACAAACGCTTCAGCTGCATAGTACTTAAGCAGCGTTTCGGAACGATTTGAACACGTTTTTTAAGATGATCAGCCAAGAATAGGTCACGTATAATGGTTAAGTGTTGTTGTTTTCCAGTCAATTAAGGTTGACATGCTGTTTACCTTTAGACATCAAACACAAAGTGTATACGTGAATTTAGACTACGTAAGACGAGGATAATATTACTATATAACGCTATATAACACTTTAAACTGTCAGCTGCACCACCAGTTGATAATCAGAATGCAAATATACACAATACACAAGAATGCGGATTATTTTAAATGTTATAATCGATGCATATAAAACACGCCGTTTCTATAACGTTTTGATACATTGAAAAACAGCAGATCAAAAGTTAGCCTATTGCATTGTTGTATCGGCCAGATATGATCTTTTCAGCAAAAAAGCAATTTTATTTAAAATTGTCCAACATTGAAATGCTCTCAATGCAAAAGTTTTTATGGAGACACCAAAACATTATTAAATACATAACGCTTACGACACGGGTCGTATATATTTAAGTGGACATACGCTCTTTCAAATACAAATACAGATTCATTATTTACAACAAAGATATACTATGCGTTAATGTTCATTGACGTCTAGGGCATTCGAAAATCCATTGAAGTATTATCGGTGATCTGATATTTTTTAAAACGGTGTATGTAATACAAAATAGTAATATGTTACAATATATAGTCTCGGTTAAAATGTAGAAATGTGTTTTTGCATTTGTTGTAGTATTATAAATTAAGTTATGTCTTACTTAAAGTGTGATATTGCACGATGTATGACCATTCATCAAATTGTTGATCGCAATACATGTCGTGAAATATATAATTTATCATTCATATTCGAATTCTGACGGCATACGTCGATCAAATATCGAGGTATTAAAGAAAATGTAGGAGTTGAAAAAGAAGTGCCTAACGTGTATACACAATATTAAATTTGCTAAGTTTTGCCATGTGGTGAATGTGCCTTCAATGAGGCAATTCATGTGTGTTATGTTATATTAATTTAGTCAAACATGAAACAATATACGAAGTTACTATTTTGTATTTTGCTTATGCTATACATCAATCTCATCATACATACATTTAATACGTGCGACTTACAAAACGTGTGGTGCCAAAACTGTAAAATCATATAAATGTTTTCGCTTTTGTGAAATTGATTTCATTTAGAAAAAAGCGCTCTAAAATAAAGTATCAGTGTCTATGCAGTGGACATTACCTATTGTCTAGCTAATGCGACAGCGAAGCATTTCAAATGAAAGATAACTGTGACTGAAATATAAGTGAACACTGTGAAACGTTGTCTTCCAATAACTGCAATTTAAATGTAGATCATTGTAAACGTCATATATCGATATAAAACTGTTTATAGTTTATGTGTTGACATTATTTGGGTTTAACTCTTCAAACACAAACATGTCTAGTATTAAAAGATGGTAGCCTTTGTGTATGATTTATACTTTAGAATCAATTGACATTCAGATATATTCAGTGATTGACATTATGATGACACGCTTTGACAACAAAATGACAGAACTTCTAATCAAATAGGCGTGTGTAGGCCTCACACAATCCCTCCAGATAGAGCGATATCGCCTCAGTTACCGGCAGGTCATTTACCGGTTAAAGCACTGTTACAATTTATTGAATGGATTCTTAGACAAAATAAAATGTACGTGTTTGACACAATTTATAATTTATAATTTCATTTAGGCCACGTGGCGACCATTTACAATTATAGACAAACAACGTCTGTCTTAGGTCAAGTGCAAGTAAGTATGCCGGTTGAAGCAGTGTTACCATAATTGATGAAATGGATTCTAAGTAAAATTCAAATTGTGTTCGACACAATGTATACTTTATAATTTAATTTATGCCACGTGGCGACCGCTTACATTTATATATAAGGAACACCTGTCTTTGGGCAAATACAAGTTATATAAATTGAAGCATGTACTTTACGTGTTTGCCTACATTTAATTAACTATAATAAATGAATGTTAGGTTTTGAGAAAAACAATATATTGCGCGCACGCGCACACATGTTTATACCATGCCCTATTTAAATAAGCTAATACAATTCCAAGTAATGTTTTTTCCGCGTCATTTAGGCAGATATTCGCATACGAATTCAAAATAATATTAACAGTTGACCGCACTGTATAAACGCCTTTAGTCAACACTATGCAAATTGAACACGTTCTCAAAAATGCGTACACTGAACGACATTAAACCATGAGCTTTACAAAGTATTTCTTTTTAATCGCAACATTGATTTAAGTTCTCGTAAAAAAAATAAACTAACAACAAAATATCCGAATCACTAAACGCGTGCTTTGGGCAAGGGTACATAAGAACATTTAAGTTAAAACAGAAAGACAGCAATCTCATTGAACTTAAATACACAGGATGCTAATATTTGCAAAAGCCCCTGATTATGTCATGTAGTGCAGGCCACCGTGGGTAAGACCGGAGACAAATGCACATCTACGGATTTATTAGTTGCATGGGATCGCATCATGCATGATTATCGTTGTCCGTGGTGCGCTCGAATATGGGAGTCTGTCCAAGTATTTCCGGTTACGTTATGCAGGTTGTATATTGGCAGTCAATATAATCAAAGGTTTAATGTGTTGGTATAGTAAACTTACTAGAGTTGAACAATTTGTTTTAATAAACAAATTGTGATAAATGTAAACTCTAATTAAAAAAATGTAAAAGTAACTTAAGTTCATCCATCACATTTTGCATCAATCAAATTAAAAACAATGCATCCATGATTTTTATTTTGACTGTGTATAGCGCAAACGTAATATATATATTTATTATTATCGTAAGAACATTTACCTCAAAACTTAGTTTTGTCAATGTCAAAATAGGGACTATTTTAACATGACAAAACCATTTAGAATGCATTTTTTTTAACGTGAGATGATGTGTGAATTTTCGTCAAAGGGAATCATTAACCGTTTAAGCAGAATCGATGTATGTTAATTGCGTTGACAAGGATTTATAAGTTAGTATTGACGTTAAATGATAGTTATTACACAAAATTCCAGCAAGAGAAAATATAACATTTGAAATCTCAAATAATCCATACACTTCGAACTTAAGATATTATACATCTAGGTGTTCATATTTCATGTATGTTACAATTAATGTATATTGTTTAAAAAAAACAATAACAAAAATGGTCTTCTCTTATTAACGCATGACACTCGTATACGAATTTTATTACTCTCTAGTCATTTTGCAAAAATTTCCCGATATAAATATACGCATAAATGCATTACTCATTTTTTAAATGTGTATGTGTACTTATAAGCATATGCTTTGTTATATTATTTCATCGATGCAATACATGCATTTATTTTTTTATAAAATATATGTTTTGTGTGACAATACAACCAAACGGTATAGTGACATTATTTTTATTACCATCCACATACATAGCACAGTTGTTTTATAACAAATCAAGAAGATCTTTGCTACTTACACAGTTCAAACATGTCTCTATCTTTGGAAACTATAGTTAAGAAATCAGTTAATATTCATCGTTGATCGCAGGTCAACATAAAATGTTTTTTATAAACAAAATCATGAAGGCGTTTGACTCCTTTGACCGCTTAATATTGGTAATAATAAACATATTGTGTTTCTATGCCTACTGCGTGATAAACTATGCCATTGAAATGAAATGATATTATTACGCACCCAGGTTAGGTTTGTAATTCAGAATTGGTCATATGCACTTTTGCACTGTATTTTGGGTTCTTTTATTATATAATAATTATATAATAATTTAACAGCGCTTTGTCTATAAGAAGATCGCACTTTTGTTTCGAGCGCACAATCCTATTATTTATAAGGTAATCAAATTACAAGAAACATTGTCTGTCTTTAATAGATATTCCTTTTTGCATATGAATTTGAGCGGATTTTTTTTTGTGTAGTCACATTGACTACTGGTATGTTACATACATACCGAAATATAATGTAGCTTTGAGTCAGAGCAGAAGACACAAACGCCCGGTTCGAATTGGAAGTAACAGTTGCAGCAATCAAATGCGATGGCGTCTATTCATATTGAGACATAAAGCCGTTTCCATATTTTGACGTGTTTTGAATAATTGACCCTTTGCCTATAAGAAAAGCTCTGTTAAATGTATTTTTGTTTAAGCAGTTTGAGCTTAAAATGGTGTTCACAGACATTCGATTAACGATATCGATATCTACGTATTCCTTCTTGTCCATTTGTATGTACTAGATGTATCCGTATCCGTACCCAATATTTTATTGACGATTGTAAAACAATATTCTATGAAGGAATACAGTTGACATATTCGGTCACTTTAAAACGCCGACTTGATGTATGCATGACAGATTGCTAAGTCAAAGAAGATCATATTATATGCACTGGTTTAATACTAATTTTGCATAACATAAACAGTACACATTTTTGTCTAACAAAAAACAAACACACCTTTTGTTTCAACGTTCAAGTGACGCTACTTTTAGTGCATATTTTATGTGTTGTGTTAGCTAAAAATAAGGTTTGATTTCTGTCAAGATACTTCCGGAATCATGAACTTATTTGACCTCAGAATAACGTGTTTGCGCTCTGACATGTTAATGGATGAAACCACTCAATGGTGCTTAGCTGATGACATTAACATGCACTTTCACGCCTCTTCCGATGCCTAAGGCAAGAAATAAGTTATGGATTACAAGAAACATGTCAAAACGTGACACTGTACTTTTCGATTGAATTTTAGTCGGACGAGGATGATATTGTATAGCCAAAATACATGCTTTATACAATATGGGTGTTACAAGCATGCTATTATACCTGCTGAAATCGGTACACACTATTTGTTAACTCAATATTTGAAGTGCAAGCCGAAAACAACTTACAAAAAAATAACACAATATTCGCTATTTTTCAAATTCAATATATGATGACGTCATCAAAGTGTAATATCAATAAATGATTATCAATATTGATAGTGTATGATTAGAAATCTTATACCGATTCAAATCCCTTTGATAATTAGTTGTTATGTACACATGTAAAGCAGCATAATCACCTGGTTATGTTTTAATATCTACTGCTCGTGCAACACAATCACAAAGAACGCCGTCGTCAAATGCCCTCATACATATGTTATAGCATTGCTTGAAACATATTTATCAACTAGAGCTTCTTGTTATAACATAAAATAGTCACACGTTTTAAAATTATGTCAGCGTATAAACACATCTTTTGGTAATGACGCAAATGCCATGTGATTGTTTCTCACAATTTTGGAATTATGTGTGACACTGATGCAGCTTATTGTGAAGTTTTCCAGCCATCTTATTGACTTACTAAAAGCAAAAACAATTTAAAAACATAGCAGCGATGTTCAGCATTTCCAATTTTATTGAATGATTTAACGCTCACACTAATGTTACAGACCATATTTTGCAAATCGGTATGTGCTTAGAAGCCTTAGGTACGGTATGGAACGACAACCATAGCCTGTTTCAGCTGACGACAAAGGCCATTCTCCTAGCAGAGTTGTCGTTCGTGCCTCAACAAAAATGTGAATGTGATGAACTGCTGTGTATTGGTACACTGCAGATAAGAGTGTTTATATGACTAATAATGTTTAAAAGCTTGTAAAACGAGATTGACTAGTCTGGTGTTTATCATTTAAGTCTGTACATATTGGCTGCTTTCAGGGAAAACGGGGCTTAATGCATGCCAAATAAGATTACCCTGTGCATACTGATCAGCCTGTGCAATGCGCACAAGCCAATCAATGACGACAATTTATAACAGCGAACACCTACAGTGCCTTCAGCGCTTTGATTGTTTAGAGTATTGTGTCTTTTATGTATCATGTGATATTAGATCAGTCGCCATTATCCCAAGAACACACGCAACTGGTGACATTAAAATCAACATTTCAATTTCAATAAAACAAACATTTACTGATTACATTATGTGTGTTATATTGAAATTGAAATGTTGATTTTAATGTCACCCGTGGCGTGTAACTTAGTGTGCACAGTGACATTTAACTTATATGTATATTAACGTACGATCCATATTCTTCATCCATGTTTGTATCTTTGGATTAAATTAGCTGTGAGGTAGGCAACCGGCCATAAAGAAACCTCATTTCTCGGCGATTCGGAAAGTGTTTACTTCGGTGATTCATACCGTTTATTAACTAATTAGAGCTTAGTAATACTGAACGGTTACTGTATGTTAAGTTGCTTGAAATGAGAAATACCAAAACCATTTCTGTGTGCTATATGTAATATTTGCAAGCTTAACTGTGAATATATGTATGGAGTTGCATAGTAATATATGTAACACAAACAAGAATATAGCGTAATGGCGAGCTTGGTGGTCGACGTTGGTTAGAGTAAGAATATTTTCGAGAAAATTAAAACGAAGGAATAGCTATGATGTTATATGCTTGTGTGAACTGTGTGTGTTTTGAATATGAAATACTTCTAGGATCTTTCTGGAAAGCTGAGGTACACATTTGATGACTTTATTAACGATATTCTGATTGTTTCGATAACGTTACGCTTCGGTGAATAGCGCTGTAAACAGCACATATAGCACATAGTGGGTATTTTACCAGCCTTTGGTGAAACTGACTATAACTGTTGAGCCGCACATGGTTTCGGTCACTATCGATCATCTATACTACTCAAAAAAGATTGTACGCTATGAGCACAGCAGCCTCGGCTACCCCTGCATTACCTTAAACTGATCGCAAATGGTTTCTTTCATCTCCGATGGACGATACTTGTCAAAAGAAATCGAAAGCGACAGATAGCATGCTCCCTATCACCGAACACACCGGAACACATCTTGACGAAAACGACGAACCAGCCTGTAAATCTTTATTAACAGAGGCGGACTTTGAAAAAATCAGTAAGTTAGTGGCTGGTACTCTAAAGGGTGAACTCCAGTCTCTAGTTTCTTCCTTTGTTGATAGTGTCCTGGGCGGCCTGAGCGCACAAATCACTGAACTCCAGAAAGAGAATTCGTTTCTTAAAGACAGGGTGGCGGTACTTGAAGCAAAGGCAGATAAGGCCGAACAATACTGCCGTCGAAATTGCATCCGGTTGTCTGGTATTATCGAAGAGCGCGATGAAAACACGGACAATATAGTACTCGGGATTGCCAAGGATCTTGGCGTCGACCTAAATATAGCGGAGATCGACAGAAGTCACAGACTCGGAAAACCAACAAGCCCTGGTTCCGGCTCCAACAAACCGCGTCCGAGAGACATAATTGTGTCATTGCACATGAAACTCCTCTCCGAGAAATCAAAGCTCAATACCTGTGGTCACCGAGGTTTGTACATAAATGAGGATCTAACGCGTACGCGCAGCCAGTTATTTTACGAAGCTTGATATCTCGTAAAAATAAAACATGCGAGCAGTGTGTGGACGTCAGATGGAGCCATCATTATCCGTGGAATGGACTCGCGCATTCATCGCATTGAAACCATAGGCGATTTGCATAACCTTAAACTGTCCACTGGTGCACGCTGATCTTTCTATGACCAGTATAGCTTTATACTACCTGTATGAATGGGACTATATCGTCGACCAGTATAGCTGTATACTACCTGTATGAATGGGACTATAGGCGTTGATATGGCCTATAATTACCTGATATTATTAGTTATTCCTCCTAAAAATAAACATAACTGTATGCTCTTCTGAAACATTTATCTTTACGGAAATTTTACTTACACGATTTGGTTTGAGCCACCGAAAAGATTAGATGTAGAGAGTAAGCGACGCATTATAATTGTTATTTCTGATTTATATAGAAGTTAACAGTACAATGCTATCATGAAATGTAATGAATACTAGCAGCTACTTGTGTTGTTTATTTTTAAAATAATGAAATTCCTGCACGTTGATAAATAAAGGCCCAAACTAATACACCTGTTAAAATGCACTGTAATTTAATAGATCTATTAAAACATGATTATTTATAAATAAATAAAATAATATACATATTATTATTTACATTAGCAATATGCAATATTGGATTATTCAATGTAATCTAGTATTAAATTAATGCATTTGCCACTTGATATCCACGGCATGATTCCTTAACTAGAATAACAATTGACCCACATCAAATATCTTATCTTATTTTCAAAAAGCTGATCAATTTATATCCTCACTGCTCCATACCTGTCTTGTGAATACATATTCTTATCACGACGTGTGATACTTGACATATGCTGTTGAATTGAAAAAATAATCTATATAAATGAATTGTGCTATAATGCTGTTGAATTTGTATGCTGTTGAATTGTATATTGTTCTATAATGCTGAAGAATTTTTATAAAGTCTCACAGATAAACTGTAATATTTATACACATTAGTATTGTACAACACAATCGTTTTCATTTACTTTTGACGCGTCCTTAGCTGTCGTAGTCTCGATTTTTTTCACAATTAATTGTTGGATATTATAGAGTTCACATATTTATATCACTTTGTTGTTAAACGAAATAGTTTATTCATTGATCTCGTGAGTCTGACAAAACCACCATGTTTATTATATGAACTTCTTTATGAACTTTTTATTCATAAAGCTTTAGCTTATTTTAATTTTTCTAACATATAGATATTCATTCTGTTATTCTGTACATGGAACCGATAAGTTAACCATATTGACCCCCCCCCCCCCTCCGAGAGTTTGCATGAACCTCCTCTTTTCGACTTTGTTTGGCATAACAGCCACTTACATGTTTATTTTGTTTCTCCTTCGTATATCATGAGTAAAGGCCAGACAAGAGTAGCTGTAATTTCCAACTTGCGCATAAATTACTTCTTACCGCTAGCAATCACGTTTTATTACCTCATTGTTATCTTTAATATGCCCGTGGTTTTAAAATCTTTGGCTGTTAATATTGAAGCCACGTCCGGGTGTAATCTGACAATACAGACCCATATACGTATTTGTCCAAAGAGTCACAAACTCATGCAAAATATCAAGTTTTTTTTCTATTGATCAAAACAGTCTTTGTGTCAACACTTTGTCTATGGCTATACTGTCTTCTACTAAGTATATCCGGCGATATCCGCCCTAACCCCGGACCATCAGCTGGTGGTTCCTCATCATCACTAGAATCCCATACTGACTTATCGCTAGATATGTCCCATTTTCTCAACTCTTCTCACAATTTGTCGATTGTTAACTATAATGTTCAAAGTCTTTTTTATAAACTGGATTTGCTAACTGCAGAATTAAGATCATTCGATATCATTACTTTCTCAGAAACGTTGCTATCATAATTCATCAGCAACAAACAGTTGTTTATACCAGGTTTTAGCCTACCTGTCCGTCGTGATCGAACTCATGATCCACACGGCGGAGCTGCTGTTTATGTCAAGGATGGTATTAATTTTACTTGAAGACCAGATCTAGAAATAACAAATCTTGAAGCAATTTGGTAAGAGGTTCGACCTCATTCGAATAAACGAATTCTAATCAGTCCTTTTTACAGACAACCAAATTCAGATAACAATTGTTTCAGCAAAATTGAGGACTCAATTGGGCTGGCAATAGAAGCAGGCATCAATGACAGTATAGTCTTGGGTGACTTTAATCTTAACACCCAACTTGATCAAGCTGAACGTAAAATCGCCTTTATTTCGCAGCAGTTTGCACTCGATCAGTGAAGACAATACCCAACCACTTTACTGAAATGTCGTCCTCTATTATTGATTTATTATTTGTTTCAAATAAACAATCTGTCATTTTCTCTGGGGTAGGTGAACCATTCCTTGATCAAATGATAAGATATCATTGTCCCGTATTTGTTATTCTCAAATTCAAAATGCCATCCCATCTATGCTATAAACGTAAAATTTGGAAGTACGACTCAGGGAAATACGACTCTTTTAGAAGCAACCTATCAAATATTGAATGGAATAACATATATAGTGACAATCTTGATATTTTTTCTAAAAATCTTACAAACATTTAACTTGATACAGCAGCTAAGTATATACCAAATAAAGACGTCACCGTCCGCCCAGGCGAACCGCCATGGCTCTCATCCTAAATAAAATTAAAAATACGAAACCGAAAACGAACTTATAGGAAAGCTAAAGCAACAAATTCCCAATCTAGCTGGACTAAGTTTCGTGTACTTCGTAATGAAGTAGTTTCTCTTGTCCGTTCTGCCAAATCAAATTATTACGACTATCTTGCCTGCAAAATTAAATCCAACAATTACTCCTCGCGGGATTGGTGGAAAGTCCTAAAATCTTTTCTTACAGTCAACGTTAGTAAAACATTACCCCCACTACTCAACTGCGCTGGTGAACTGGTTTTTGACGAAGTTCAAAAAGCTGAAGTACTTAATGATTTCTTCGCTTAACAGACATATAAAGATGAGTCTGATCACGTTCTACCGGTGTTAGCCTCTATTGCAAATCGACAGATACATTTGTCTATAGTAATAACAGCTTGCGAAGTAAAGGACGTTCTTATGAATCTGCTATGGGTAAAGCTTGTGGCCCTGATGGTATAAAAAACAGAGTACTACTTGAGGGAACAAATGAACTAAGTCAACCACTCTGTGATCTTTTTAATATAACTTTGTCGACATCAACAGTACAAAATGATTGGAAAATGTCAAACGTTTGCGCAATATTCAAAAAAGGGAATGTTTCTATTCCCTCGAATTATCGTCCAATTTCACTTCTTAATACAATGGAAAAAGTTCTAGAAAGGATTATCTTATAACATGTATTTAACTTCTTTCGAGATTCGATTTTTTTCAAAAAATTTCAGTCTGGATTTATGCCAGGTGATTTGACTGTCAACCAGCTCTTATATCTATACAATACGTTTTGTAAAGCATTAGATGATGGATTGGAGGTCATGGTGGTGTTCTTCGACATAAGTTAAGTCTTTGACAAAGTCTGGCATCGTGGCCTCTTATTTAAAATGAAACATGCCGGTATCAAAGATAACCTTCTGAACTGGTTTCTAACTATCTCTACCAAAGGCATCAAAGGGTAATAGTTCCCAGGGTCTCCTCTTCCCAAGCGGAAATCAAGGCTGGAGTGCCACAGGGCTCCATTCTTGGTCCCCTATTATTCCTTGTATACATTAATGTAATTGTAAATGACATTGACACTCCTAATTCTGCAGCCGCCGTTTTAGAAAGCAATATAGACACAATTGCAAGATGGGCCGATACATGGTTAGTACAATTTAACCCACTGAAGTCGGAATCACTTATTATATCGCGTAAGAGGGACAAACCCCATCATATGCCTCTCCATATGTATGATACTCCAATTCCCTCAGTCAATTATCACACAAATTTAGGCGTTATATTCTGTCAAATGATGGAAGCCGGCATCAACAAATTGAGTATATTAAATTAAAAGCCTGATCACGCATCAACCTTTTAAAAAAGCTCCGCTTCCGCATTGATCGAAGATCTCTTGAAATATGTTACTTTACGTTTATTCGACCAATTCTTGAATATGCCGATGTTGTATGGGATAATTGTACGATGTATGAAAAAAGTTAGTTAGACCTAATTCAAACTGAAGCTGCCCGCATTGTTTCCAGCTGTACCAGACTTGTGTCTTCAAGGTTACTTTTTAACGAAGTTTGTTGGGAAACTCTCGGCACAAGAAGGTAAAAACATAAACTCATTCTTTTCTTCAAAATAGTCAAAGGTCTTAGATCAGAATATTTTTCCTCACTGACCCCACAATCAGTTGGTGAGCGATCTACAAGATCGTTACGTAATTCATCCCACTTAGATGGTGTTCGGTCTAGGACTTCTTTGTACCAAAATTCATTCTTGCACTCAACAACTTCTGCCTTGAATTCACTTCCAGACGAAGCAAAGCTTGTTGATAACATATCTGATTTTAAAATGGCACTTGATATTAATAAACCTCGTATAAAACAATTGTTTTCTTATGGTAAGTGAAGGCAACAAGTGTTGCACACACGTCTAAGAACTAACTGTAGTTCTCTTTACAAACATTTATATGATAGAAATCTATTTCCATCGCCGCTTTGTCAATGCAGACAAATAGAAGACACTACTCACTTTTTTCTGATCTGTCCTTTACATGCAAATTTAAGATTAACCTTAGTGAGAACTTCAGAACAATACACGGATATATCATTTCGCACATTATTGTATGGCGATGATAATCTTTCCTTTATAGATAATTTAGCTGTGTTTGATGCAGTCCATAGTTTCATCGTAGGCTCGTGCAGGTTCGGGATGATAAAACTATCGGTTCTCTATTTTTTGACATTTTCTTTTCTTAACAGTTTTTTCTTTGATTCTACTCTGTTTTCTTAAATACACTGTTTCAATATTTAAAAAAAACTATTTTGATTCCAATAATACTTACATACTTGTTTAACCTCGAATCATTATTCATTGTTTTGTGTTTAAAAAACAAATTACCGTCACTATGTATTTTAATATATTACTGGGGAAAGGAACCCTTCTAGCTTTGCTACCGTTCCAATCCTATAAACTTAAGATGTTTGTAAAATATCTTGTACACACATTCTAGAATAAATATGTTTAAAGGCTCTATAAAGGTCACAAATCCAATTATTATGCATATCAACTGGTCTTATTTTTACCGGATTTCAGTTTCTCTTGCATAAAAACTGCTAATAACATAGCTTAGGTACAACGTTGTGAAGAATTATGGAAGATAAACCCGTTTCATAATTGGAAGAAATGTTTACATTTTTGCAAATAACGTGATGTGTAGCCTCATAGCGTTGATATATGCTAAAAATAGCCGAAAGAAATTTCAATTTTAATTCTATTTTAAGAACTTTTTACCAGCAGAAAGTAACTTATTAGATCACTACAAACGTTTTAACCATTTAGAAGAGACCTACTTTGTGAGTGATACCGGAAAACGTTAAAAATCATTGTTATATTTTTGGTGACCTGAGTCACTTTCACTTTCTCTTTCGCGAGTAAACAGCGATGTAAATAAACTGATTGTTTGTAAACACAATTGACATGGAGGACACTTTATTTTGAGCTCAAAACAAATTGTATTGCTCATATTTGAATTATTATGTCCAATAGCATATATATATTGTTTTTTGATAACCTTTATAAATAAAATATGAAAAAAATATTTAAAAATCTGTAAATAATTACGTATCTTCACCTTTATAGAGCCTTTAAACCAACACAAACATTTTACACCACATTAATTTAAAACATCGCCGTGTAATGTCATGCACATTTGGAACTATACACTATTGTTTTGTATAGGTTACTGATTTAAATTGTTATGTTTTAGATGTATGAATCAGATATCATAAGCGGGAATGAAGTTAAATATAGGATATACAATTACAAACTCAAACTTGTACCCTATTATAAACAAAGTGCCGATTGTGCTTTAATTCCACGAATAAACCTGTTTTGAATGATGTTTCTGGACATTATATAGCATTTAGAAATCCTGTGTAATGCTGTGCCCTGTAGTGTATTTTACTTTCTTGGACACACGTTGTATGTTGCGTTATATCTAACGCACATTCCGCATGTCTATCAAGGGCGGTAATTTACTAAATATACAGCAAATAAACGCCCCACCCCGTTCGCGGATGTGCTAAGGACTCGCGTTCTTTATTAGCACTAGTACATACTTGGAGTAATAGCATAGGTCTATTAAATTTTTTACATATTGCACATTGTTATCAAAAAGAATATATACGCCAACTGAATACAAGTATGCGTTTCATTTGCCGGAGATACCATACTCATTAAGTCTTATAATGCTGAGTTCATATATATTATACACTAGAAAACCGCACACATGATACAAGTATTCAGTACGATTTGTATAGTTCGATTGACTTTAAACTCTTTTAAATTATAACAATAGTTGGTCATTTGATTTAAACATTTTAAAGATCTGTGTGGAATCTCTAGTAAACAATATAATGAGTGTTTGTAAACCATTTTCTAATTCGACGTTTATTATCAATTCAAATACATACGAATTGATGCAATATTGTATTGTATTATCGATATGGATGGTAAAAACAATCTAATGAATTTTAAGTGAACATTACACGTTACAAACTGTCTTCATTGGAACGAAATGTAACTGTAAGAATAAATTTAAAGGCACGCAATGTTTAATGCAACACTTTTAGCGCTAATTGTGTTCTTTGAAAACAACTGCAGCAAAACACATACAATTAATTTTTTATATCTTACGATACATTATTAGAAGTTTAGTAACATATATTATTTGAAGCACTATGATGAAATACTTTCAATTGTCCTCTTTTCAAGTTTTCGTTTTGTAGTTAACCATAGTACAAAAACGATGCAAGCGAAAACAAAATTAAATGGGTCATTTTTGTAAACAAGTAGGATATACATATATCACCTCTTACACGTAGCAATCATACAGCCTTTTTCTTCAGAGGAAACAAAACATTGCTCTATCTCAGCAAACACTTTTAATAGATATACTGACGACAATGGTATAAGACAACCAACTTTCAAAATGACATCCTATGTAATACAACCGATGAAATACACACAACATCTACAGTCTTTTTGTTATAACTTGTAATGAGATTTATTACAAACAACATAAATCACGAGAAGATATTAAGTAAGACGGATCAAAGTTATTTTGATTATACTTAATTTCACAGTTTACGGGCATGCATTATGATTGAGTGCGTCTTGACTTAATGAACATAAAATGTTTATCTACATATCCATGGTAATTGAGCCGCGTCATGCCAATTTTGTACCAATTATAGCCCCTAATATGCCTCTTATTCGGTATACTCTGATGAAGAGTCATACTTTTCTCTAATTATATCACGAAATAGTGCGTGCCTTTATAATGGACAAAGAAGCTCCTGACGAAATTACGGGTCTTTAGTTTCGCTGGCCGCATATGGTATAAACCCTTTTTTATGACATCCGTTTTATTTAAATAAAGATAAAGCGTTTCCGAACATAGCTACGCAAATAATTATTATTTAACAAAATTGTATATTTTCATTAGGATCATTTTAAATTATATTGATGTATGTTGGATGATCTACTTCTTTGAAACTGGGTTTTTACTATATAAAAAGAACAGTCACATATAAATGTCACACATTAACATGTGTCTATTTTGTTTTTACATTTCTTATTACTGCCATTTTGGTCCATATACGCAAAAATCCACTTTTTAACGCAACAAATTGTAAAAGATTATTTGAGAATATTTGTAAAAAATGTATCTAAAAAGCATTTGTCTATGAGGCTTCAATTTATCGAGACATCGTTCGTTTCTGGCAGCTTCTTCATATATGCATTTTTTAAATATGATAACATATGCATTCGAAAGATCGATTAAAAGACTTGCGTGTTATGACGATAAAAGCCTAGTCTTTTGAAAAGCAGCCATGCACTAGAACTAAAGCGTGTTCTACATGTGCTACACGTCTGTAACAAGTAATCCATCACAAATTATGATTTTTCTCGGTCATAAACAATACAGAAAACATAAGTTATAAACAATTTTGACGAGTGGAACATGGCTTAAAATACACGATCAACTACGTTTCTGTATCATGTAATCAGAAACTACATATTTGTCGACCACAATGGATGCATATTAAAATCATAATCGATTAATGTAATATTAATAGTTTGACCATTGTTAAACATAATTATTGTTTATCAATGCATCCTTCGACGTTATACATGATAATTATATGAAGCGATAAAAAAAATGCGGAATAGTGGACACATTAAAATGTTATATTATATAAAAACTGATTCTGTATTCATATTATTTTTTTTTAAGAAAATGCATTGGACAATAAATATTAGACACGTTATAAAAATGTCAGTATGCGTTAAAAGTTCGTAAAGTGTAAACACTTAAATGCAATTTAATAATTTTCGCTATATGTTTCTATGCCTACTCTGAAGTAATACATATTTGTGATGTTCTGTACTACTTGTTTAACATAAAATAAAAAAGCTGCTCGAATTTACTAATTTAACTTTAAAACAACACAAATGTTATATAATTGCATGTATGTCATGATGTAATAGGCAACACATGTACATGTCAAGATGCAAGCTTGATACACTTTAAACTCGTTCATTTGTTTTACGTTTACTTGCTTTACTTTCGGAAACACTGAAATATACTTGCTTTCAACTTGTTCTATAGAAACTCGATTTAATGCGTTAATTTAAACAAACACATGTTGTGCTTTAAAATACATATATTTATCACATGCCATAACATTTTTAAGCGTTTGCATTGGCTTAGTTTTCGTTTATTGACCAATCGCATTTTTTTATTTTGCTGAAATGACTTTGCAACGTAAAATGACGTCACGAAATGTAAACAACATTCGGGATTAATCATTATGTTTGCATTAACATTTATATTTAATTTGCTGATTTAAAAGCATGTGATAAAAAAAGATCTGACACTCGTTGTCATGTCATACCATATTTTATTAAACGAGTTCAGGAATTTTGTTAGTAAGCGAGTCTTTGGCGGTAAATAACACATTTGATACGAATGCAGTTACCGATGTGCAAGTATTTGGGCATTAATTGTGACAGACACAATGCATGACAAAAGCGTTGTCTATGCCATGGTATTGCTTATTGGATAGCAAGATGTTTATTGCGGGGAAATAACTGTGCCTGAACAATTCCCGAACACTATGTAACGTTGTCTGCCTATTGCTTCAAGTGTTAGTTACTTTTATCTAGACGGCATGATTAAAGAATTAATAGTTTATTTCATAAACATATTTGTATTTAAAATGTCTCAACGTATGACTCCGCTTTATCCTTAAAGCGAGATTATACGATTTTTATGTGTGTTAAATTGTAATATATTGCAAAAATATGTTACAATAACACTAAATAGACAAGACAAATTATACATTGAAGACGAATTTCATAAAATGCAGAAAAAAAAATTAGCGCCCGAGCCGATTGTGACGAAGATATTTCATACATATTTTCCTACATTAACCGAAGCATTCGTCTGTTTAGTTCGAGATCGTGTGTCGTATGAATAGATATCGTTGCAGGAATTGTAAATGAACCGTTAAACTAAATTTAGATTCACATCGTACATGCATTATTTACAAGCTGGCGAATTCGACTGTACAGACATTTTCGATTTCAGAATAAAATACCTGGCTTATTTCGCATTTTCGACACATGTTCTTCTTATTTTTTTTATTTATATTAAAATATATGTTTGTTAAGCTCTTACACGTTTTATATAAATTTATAAATGTTTGACAAAATCGTATAATCTCGCTTAAAGCATTCATGGTTATTGTTGAATTTCATTTCAATAAAATATGTAGAAAATCCTTTCAAAGCAATTAGTTATCTGACTTATTTTGCCATTGCCATGCCGATGAAATGATTTGACAACAACCTGACTGAAATGCTAATCAATACAGAGTTTGTTAGCGACCAAGAACGCCTCAAGATTCAAAGATTTCGCTTCAAATGTCAAGAGGTCGTACAACGGTTAAGGAAGTTTTTTTATTACAATAAATACACTCTTGATTAGAAAAATGTCCAATAAATGTGTTTTCCACAACGTATTGTATGTTTAGATATATGATGTTTTCATTCCCTTCGTTACCTTAAGGAGTAACGATTTAAAAAAGCGACAATTTATTTAAATGGTAAACATAAGTTATTTAGTTAGACACAACTGCTGATATTATTTGCATGTTGTTCTTAAAGTAAATTGCACATATTTAAGTTATTGAATTATATAAGATCAACTATTGATAAAACAATCTCACGCGCAATCAACTCAGACTCATACATATCATATATTTTTTATGGAACTGTTTTCGTATACTATTTTATTTCAAAGTAATGTATTTTGAGCATCACAAAAGAAGCAATCCTTGCAGGAAATCAAATTATTTGTATACGTTAACAGCACGGTATAACGCTTTCAGACAGTACAGTGCACAGAGGAAATGTTAAGAAAAAGGTGTTGACGGTTAAACAAAAACATGAGCTTTACACAGTGTTCTCGGTGTATGAAAATTAATAGAAATATAAAATAGGAAATAGAACGTGGCTGATAAATGCTATTTTGCATATAGATATACGAAAGAGAAGCAAATAAATTGGAGCGTGCACAAAGATAATAATACAATTATGCAAAATGGAACAACATGTACTTCAAGTTGCAATTCCATCGTTTCTCCGCACGGGCGTTCCTACTGCCCACGTATCTTACTCAATTATGTTCCTATGACTTATTTATGAGGTGTTTATCCCTGTCTATGTGTGTCGCAAATTATTGCAATTGGTTTCTTTTCGCAAATCAACGGCTATATGCTACACTCATGTTTATGGCCGGCTTTAGAGAGTGTTTTTTTCCTTTATTTATGTTTCTAATTCGTCAACACGAATTCATTTGTCCAGCTGTACACATTTTATTATTACAAAATGTTCAATACTTATTGCGCATGGAATACAGTGTATAACATAACTAAAGTTTTAGCATTATAAGTTATATGAAGTATTACCTGTTTACTCACGCCATTATTTTACACAGCTAGTGTGTTAAGTGTGGCAGTTCATAAATCAGATAACCGTAATTTAAAATTAAGGTTACAACGTCCACCGACAAAAATTTGCGAAACAGAAATTTCGCAAACTCAAGAACCTTTTTTCTTGAGGATATGCTTCTGTACAATAAAACATGCTATACAAGTCTTCTTTGTGATAAAGAATTAATTATTTTTTATTAAAATGCGTTTTTTTCACTATGACATTAATTTGCAAAGTTGAAGTATGATGGGTTTTTTTCCAAAAAATATAATACTATTTGTACTAATGTGAAATTATTTGGTCTCTTCACATTTTTTTTTCTCAAGTTTAAATACAGGATCCTTGCAAAATTCATTTGACTAACTTCCACTGGGTACTTCGGGGTTTAAAACAAGACAACGTAATTAAAAATGTACGATCGTAATACACACGCATCGGGTATGATCGATTTAAAGCATTAACGAACGGTCTATACACAAAAACGAATGAATTACTGTTTTCTGCCTTACGTTTAATTTTTAATGTGCGAATAGAATAAAAATAATACGTTAGTAAATGCAATTAAATAACCACCTGGGATAACTTTAAAATGAGGATTTGTAGACCATATTTCTCAGTTTATGGATGTGAACATTCTTTGTCAATATGAAAGCACATCATCCACCGTCTAAATAAAAACTTACACGGTGCCTTTAACTTGCGTCGCCATGGTTTTCAAAGTAATTGCTGACATTTAATGACTGTCTTGGCACGAACTTCCTGCAAGAAGACCTGTAATATAAGGAATCCTTTAAAAGTCATGCAATATTTATCTTTGAACATATCCAATAACGTCCATATGCTAATTAAATGCTCTTGTATTTATTTTGTTTAAACATAACCATGCCGTTTGTTATAAGTTAATAAAACTAAACGAGCATTGTTATTACAACAAAATCCTTATATCTAGCCTGAATTTAATGTTTAAAAAATGTTATGCTTTGACTGATCCTGATCGTTTGAATGCAAGTAAAACCACATTTGTATCAATAAACATATTTCCGATATTATTATTATTATTATTATTATTATTATTATTATTATTATTATTATTATTATTATTATTATTATATACCGCATTTATAAAGCGCCCTTTTCCTGTAATAATACACGTTCAAAGGCGCTGTACAATTAATCTAAACATATCATTATTTGGTAAAAGAATAAAATATCGATTACATAGTAAACATAATTTTAAGATCTAGCTAATTATTTGGAAAGAAAAAAACTCGTTGCCTGGTAAAACTCTAAAATAAATAATATCGTCACATGAACATTACAACATTACTATTATAAATGGGATTAAAACACAAAAAAGAACAACATTTTAGACTATCCAAGTGCATTATCAGTTTATCGCAGATGAAGTGTCAATATTGATTTAATCACTTTCCGTAGACCTGCACGAAATAGTAGGTCTTTAATTGTTTTCTGAAACTCTGAAGTGTTTGACAGATATTAAAAAACAAACGGACGTTATACGGGCAAGGTTTGGTAGCTCAATCCACAAACGTAGTGTTGCACTATTTAGTTGTGTGTATAACAAAGAAACACATTTCAGGCGATATATGGTACCAGCAAATGTCATGCATTGTCATATGTGTATCTTTTTCACTTGAAAGATTAAGTTGCGTACGGAATAATTAATGAAGACATGTGAATTATGCTATATCATGCCCGTATATATGAATATTTATCACTTGTTTTACCTAACATATTAAGGTTCTGACTCAATTATTTGGTAAACTGTGTAATTGAAATGTCGATGCTATTATAACAGGCACTATTCTAGTATATTGTTCTTTCTTGATCATGCGTACACATACATAATGCGTATCGGGTTAACATTACTTTTAAACTGTACCGTTTTGGGGAGCAAAATATTAGTATTCATTTTTTGAAGAAACATCTTGGTTTAAAAAAAATATATTGAACCTAAACAACTATTTAAGTAATAATTTATATTTGTCGGAATATTGGTTATCCTTACGAATGGTATGTTACATACACAATAAAATTCGGGCTGCCATTACTTTCTGATTTACTCAAGGGAGGATTGCCATGAAACGTGGGTAAAATGTTAGGTAATGTGTGCAGAATTTGTTGGTCCTACATGCAAACTTATTGCAACATTTGTATAATGCTTTGAGGTTAAATTATTGCGCAGTTTCCAATGTTTGTTCATATTGTATATGTCTGCTAAATACACCGTATTTTATTATTCTGTTGAGAAACGTAACTCTCAGTAACGCCGATTCATGATTAAGCCAAACATGAAGGTACTATTGTTAACCGTTACGTTCATTATTATATTGTTCTCTGTCAGAATTAAATGATTTGTCCCTCCATGTTACTACATTTACTAACTTAAAGTCAAGTTCGAATTTGAATGTCTAGATGTAGCAATACTTTTGTTTAAAACCTGTCTAGATTAAAGCTTATTACCGTTATTTGATGTATTCTGGAATATTAACACTATTCACATAAAGGTTGAAGGTGCGGTTTATAGTCTGTTTCGATATACATCTTCAGCCGACTTCACAATCAACCCCCGATCACTGGGATTTATGTCGTCCGTTAACATATGGCGCACTAGGCAGCCACGGCACATTGGCTTATTTCCCTCACAGGTACCCATTTATACACCTGGGTTGAGAGGAGCAAGCGTGGGATTAATTTCTTGCTCAGAAAAATCTAGTGCCTGGGCGGGATTCGAACCAGGGACCTTTCGATCCCTAGCCCAGCATCTTACCACTATACCACTGTCCCCACGCGAAACCCTCTGTAACATAGGTCTCAATTCAAGCAGTTAAAGCGTACGCTAGAACTGTTGTTCACCAGCTTTCTTTAAGATATATCGATATCCAATCCGTTTCATTATTTTGCACACCATACATTTTGTAAATAAAATATTTGATATTATACTTGCAATCAATCTTTCTTAACAATAATATTGACAATTTTAATGCTTTCAAACTGCCGAATCGATCCGTACATGATATATTATTTAATCATCAGATTGCATACCATACACATTGGGTATATAACACGTGCGCATTCCACAAGCAAATGCATATTTAGTCTTAAAAAATACTCCAAATAATTTAGATGTGACATATAAGACGGTGCACACATTATAAATTGTGTTAACTTTGAATTATGTTTGTTTGTGTTACTGGTGTATATTTGATGAAAACCTGTAATAATTCGGTTATTCTGAGGACAGCGTGTTTGCGTTCTGATACGTTAATGAATGAAACCCCTCAATATCGCTTGGCTGCCAGCATTTAAGTGACATTTAAAACCTCGTCTGGTGCTTTTTACTTATTGACTATGAGAGGTGTTTTGACCTATTGTTTTTTATTTTTATTTTCAGACGGGCGACGCTGGTATCTTATATCCAATATACAATCTTGAAAGACGATTGTTTTTAAAGGAACATGTTTTATTAATGTGCTGCTGAAATTGTTGCACAATGTTTGTGTTATCCACGATTGAAATGCCAACTGATCAAAAATACCAATTAAGTTATAGTTATGCTCTTTACCATGTTCCCTTTCCATACAATCAAACTAAGGTTCCTCTTGAAATGAAGATGCTATATAGTAATTTAACAAAACATGACCAATATTTTTAGTTATTTTAAAAACTAAAACTTCGATTTTCAATTTGAATATCTGTAACAATGTTCAATGATAACAGGCTGTTTATTATTATTTTGCTACTGCTGGCGCTACGCGAATGCGTCAGCCTTTTGATTTCAAACAAACACTCCATGTTTGGAATTGCTATAACAACTAAAATGTTAATTACACATTACCACTGCGGTGAATCCGTGATCACAAAAGTACATCGTGCGCACAAAATGGCGGAAAAAGCTCTCGCTTAATGACGAAAATCAAGGTATTCTCATATTTTATATTTTCAAAATAAATGATAACTATGCACAGAGTACCCGCTTAGTCGCCTAATGTACTCTGGTAATTGTCGTTTTTCTTAGATTTCTGTAGTTTTCTCAAACATTCAGGAACAATAAACAATGAAACCTGAACATCGTCTGAACATACTTTATTTTTTTTTAAAGTTTGCTATTCAAGACGACAAACAACGAAGTAAATACAACATGTTATGGTTGATAACATCCTTAGAATATCTCGTACAAGGTTTTGCACGTTGTTTAAGCTTGTTTAGATCTGTGGCGAGGAATTTGGAAAATAGTACACCGTCTGAACGTGTTTTGTTTGAGTACAACGTCTGAACGGTTTTGAGTACATCATCTGAACTGCTTCTGTTTTTACTTTTAATGCGATGTTTATCATAATTAAATTGTCATAACATATGTTATCAGCCAAGCGATTTTTCGTCCAAATGACGTTCCGTTCTAGGTTTATAAAACACAAAATCCTGTGTTATTTTGAATGTAAAACATAGTGTTAAATTTTATTAAATTAAATTAATAAAATTAAATACAAGTCACGCTCGTAAAAAATGTTGTTATTTTTATATATAAAGGCATGACAATAATGTAATACAAGGCATGTAATTTGGACGAAAGATCTTTGGCTTTTTACATATTTATATTTAAAAGACCAAATGTAGTTTGCAGTAAAACTAAACTGAACTTAACATTTCTTTTTACCTACTTGGCACATGTGAGTGCTTATTAAAATATAATGCTCGGCTCGAAACAGTGGCTGCTCTGAGCTTGCGGTGTTTTTTGTCAAGCTTTAATAGTATATGTAGTATATAATATTAATTAAAAATCTTAGTCTGAATTACATATATTTGTTAATCGATATATAATTATTTTTGTGAAGATAAAATATTGATGTCATCAAATAAGTTGATACAATTAGATGTCTGTTATATATAGCTGTTTTTTTATTTCAGAATGTGCAAAAAGTCAAGTCTCTAGCTTCATCGTTTGAAGAGAAAGCGCTTGAAAACATCGCAAACAATACGATAAGTTAGACCAAAAGGAATTTCGTCAACTGCATGTCAATTTGGAGTTTGTCTGCAACAAATTTGCAGTCACCATTAAGTCACCATTTCGTTCACCAGTGTATAAAGTATATCCATCCAAAAAGCGATCAAAGAAAAGCATTTCTTCAAGAGCTCTTTTTGAGCAGCAGCCATCTTGTGAAAAAATATGCCGTGGCATTCATGCCGCTACTGAATCATATTATCTTCTGAAGATTAACCATGCGGATCAGTCAAAACGAAAAGCGAACAGTTAAGTGGAATCGATATCGTGTGAATTTCTAAGCTATGAGAATACTACAACACAAGCAGACAATTTAACGAGATACATATTCATAAAATAGTGTGTACTAATGTATTTAAGATATAAAATAGTTGTATATCTACATCTCATATATTTACTCTTCTCAGATTCTACCACCTCCTTTTAATATAGACGCTCCAAATGCTTTAAGAATGCTTTGTGCAACTGTATGCCAAATACAAATTATGTTAATGTTATGTCATGAAATAAAATTGAATGTTAATAACGAAGTCATTATGCCCTTGTGTTATATTTTATATGAAGCATCATATAGAGGCCCTCGAATACATGTATGTGTTATTTAATCTTAACTGGGGTCAGAAGTGGCAACCCGCAGGCAGTAAAATATTTTATTGACTCAAATAGCTAAATAACTGATAAAATAACTTCTACCGGACATGTGCCCAATTTATTGGGGGCGGGGGGGGGGAGATATTTGCAAAAAACAGCAAATACTCTTTACACAAGTATACTTGATACTTCAAGAGGAATTTACTGGATTAATGACAAATGGTGATCCTAAAAGCACACCATGAGCACATTGTGCTCAGGTGAACTTAAAATAAGAAACTTAATGTTATATATTTTATGAAACAAATGTAATTTTTATTTGCACTAAACTAAATTTCCAATACTTTATATTGGTTATGTCATAGTCAGAGAGGTAAATATTATGCACATCTACAGTACACAGATTGGCATGTTCACAAATTCAAATATATGACTGTTAGTTTAAATAAATTCTATATCACAGCCATTATCAAGATTTATAAAAGTCATATCACGGTGATAATTTTCTCATCAATCCCTTGACCGGTTCGGCTGTTAGGGGGGAAATGAGGGGACAGCAATACATAAATCCTCCTCCAGTCAAGTCTGTTGTGTGCTGCTTAGAGTAATTCATCCATGGGAAGGGATGTCCACACTTACATTATCCATCCAGCTTTTATTCTGACGGCCTCGGCGTTCACCCCCCTCTAACGTGCCATGGAGAACATTCTTGCCCAGAGATACGTTCCTGGTGACGGGTCCAAACCAAACCAGCTGTACCTTAGCACAAATATTCGTGGTCATGGTAGTGCAGTTATAAAATTTCCCTTACTGAAGCTTGTGTTTCATTTCGTTCACTGTTATATATTTCTCATTTTGAAACAATCAAAAGCAATCCAGTGCAATTTGTCTATTTCATATTGATGGCTATATTAATTTGCCCATCGATATGTACAACATTACCGGATTCGATTTGCTGTTGGCATATATGGTAAAGTCTTCTTGGACCTTGTGTAGTACAATCTGATCTCAGTTCCGAAATTTAAAGATATAATAGCATACAGTTGACAATATAACAGCAAATACATTTTTAACACATTGAATAAACACACACTCAAAGATGGGCAATAAGGATGTCTTTGTCTATTAATTTTTGTAAAATTAAAAGAATACTAGCGTCATAAATAAAGTTATTGGCTAATCACAGATGTTATTACAATCTATTATGATAAACATCGCATTAAAAGTAAAAACAGAAGCAGTTCAGATGATGTACTCAAAACCGTTAAGACGATGTACTCAAGCAAAAAACGTTCAGACGATGTACTTTTTTCCAAATTCCTCACCACAAATCTAAAACAGCTTAAACAACGGGCAAAACCTTGTACAAAATATTCTCAGCATGTCATCAACCAAAAAAAATATTTGTATTTATTTCGTTGTTTGTCGTCTTGAATAGCAAACATGTCAAAATAAAGTATGTTCAAACGATGTACAATTTTCATTGTTTATTGTTCCTGAATGTTTGAGAAAACTACAGAAATATAAGCAAAACGTCAATTACCAGAGTACATAAGGCAACTAAGCGGGTACTCTGCGCATAGTTTTCATTTATTTTGATATTATGAAATATGAGAATACCTTTATTTTCGTCATTAAGCGAGAGCTTTTTGCCGCCATTGTGTGCGTACGATGTACTTTCGTGATCACGTGATTCCCCGCAGTGAATACAGAAACAAACTAGCCATGCAAAACAATGATAACACTTTTAAGGTGGTTTAAGCACACAAGTAGCTTTAAAGCGGGTATATACGATATTGTCAAATATTTATTAATTAATATAAAATGTGTAAAAAACTTATTATACATATATTTCAATATAAACTAAAATAAAAGTTAAGAAGAACATGTGTCGAAAAATGCTAAATAAGCCAGATATTTAATTCTGAAATCGAAAAAGGCTGTACAGCCGAATTCGCCAGCATGTATATCATGCATGTACGATGTGAATCTAAATTTAGTTTAACGGTTCATTTGAAATTCCTGCAGCGATATCGATTCATACGACACACGAACACTTACTAAAAAGACGAATGCATCTGTTATTGTAGGAAAATAATTACGAATTATCTTCGTCACAATCGGCTCGGGGCGCTAATTTGTATTTGATATATTTTATGAAATTCGTTTTAAATGTATCATTTTTCTTGCATATTGTGTGTTATTATAACATATTTGTATCAATATTTTACAATTCAGCACATATAAAAATCGTATATACCCGCTTTAAGGTAACACACACGCTATGCTTTTGTTTATCGTCGTTAAGGAATCGAATGCGTTGCTGATAAAGAGTTTATCAACATATGTGGAGTCAATGTGTGTCTGATTCACATACCGTCTTGAATTTGTCTCCATTCTCCTAAGTTTGTTTACAAAACGCACGCAAATTTGGCCTTATATACAATGTAAAGCTTCAATGTCAAGCAATTGGAATTTTACTGAACACCGGTTTGGTCTTTTGTTAATGTGTGAAATACCCGGGCAAAAAAAAAAGACAACGAACTTGGCAGGATAAATATCTAGAACGTGTATGCCTCATCCGAAATAAGTATGCGGGGTGCGATTGCTATTTGTTTTAAATAAAGTTAGTTTAATTAATGAAAGTACACAGATGTTCGATACCTGTTCAGCCTATGTCTATTTTTAAATGAATGATACCCTATTGTATTGTGCAACGAGAATCTATTAGCCTGATTTCTTGCGCAGTTTAGTTTGTCTCGTGTAATACGACATAATACAACACACTCCACTAAAATGACTAAATGCGTAACCGTACAACAACTTTCTCCTGCCTGATGTACTTTAATATAACAACGTTCACATACCTTTTATTGACGTAACAATATTGCACTTGTCAAACAACCACAATGGTGCTTGATTTCTAATACGCCTATAGCATTAGTTCGAATAAGTGCCATATGTGCAGTTTAAGTTGTTCTCACAACGTTCAGTGCGTTTAGATTGCTTTTAACAGACATGTGAGTCCCATCTCACACACCAGTTACTGAGGGAATCTATGCAATGTACGGGAGTAATGTGCCTATGTTTCATTTTCTTACAACTATTTTATATCACAAAAAGTGAACAATTCGGTAAACACGCACGACTCTATTTGCCCCTTGAATATTGGATTATTTATGTTGTGAATCTTCAATTGATACCATATTAAATTTTGTTACACTTCATAAAATGTGTCGCTTGTACAACTTACCGAGAACATTTTTAGCTTTTTCAAACGTACAAAATCATATAGCATACATCCTTCGTACAAAACCAGAACGACTATTGATTAATTCTATGGAGAGTTCTTTACTGCGTGTCAAGATCTGTAAAACTACAATTAGCAGACATTTCTAAATACAATCGCTGCTATGGACTCGTCCGCGGTTACGCAACAGACAAATATGTGATCGATGACACCAACCTATCAATGAATATATTAACTCTTGTGTTTTGGATGCATTCACACTGCACCGCAAAATTACAAAACGATCATACATGATCGTTAAAACATGATCGTTGCGGTATAACTGTAAAGAGCAAAAGTTCGCTTAATATGGTGTTGTTCAGCAAATTAACAAGGAAAACGATTCAGGAATTTCAAATTATATGGCTGTACTTTTCTGATAATGGTAATGGTACAGGGTAAAAGTTCGCTTAATATGGTGTTGTTCTGCAAATTAACAAGGAAAACGTTTCAGGAATTTCAAATTATATGGCTGTACTTTTCTGCAGACAACTCGTATCGTTTAAATCAATGTATGCAACAAAGTGTTAGCAAACGCATTGTGAATACATGTCTGTTTTTTATAAAGGATGAATGGTTACACAAGATAAAGCCTATAATGAGGGGACGAATGTTTCTACCAACGGAATGCATGGTACGTGTTGTTAGCAATGTAGCAATTATGTAAATAGATCAGCATTTTAATACATTAACATAACGGATTATATAAATTTATGTTTAAACATAGAATTTAATTCGGTATTTCTATGAATTATTACACTATGTAAAAACCTTAACATATTTTAAGAGTGGGTTTTATGTTGTAACATTTTGATTATGGAGGTTAATATAATCATCTTTAGTGAAAGCAATAAGTATATACTTTAAGATCTTAAACACAGTATATGTACTGAAATGATACTTTTTAAACCATGATACAACAATACATGCTATATTGTTCGCAGTTATCATCTCATCAACCACTATTAGAAATAGTTAATAATCAATATATATAAAGTTAACGGCGCTCACGTATATTGATCACCGACATAATACATTTTTGTTGACTATGATATAGATGTATTGTTTTGCTGTATTCACATAGTAGTATTTATTGTGTAGATATATAGTCTTATCTTTGTAATTTAATATTAATAGACTAAGTAAATTTTTGACCTAAATACATTGATTATTTAATGCTGAGAGACATTGGTTGATATTATTTAAACACTATACCATCTTGATAATTTGAAGAAACAAATAATGGCAGTATTGATTATTGTTCTGAATTAGGAAACTCTGCATCTCAATTAAGCAATGTTAACGGTATCAGTAACTTCAGTAACATAAAGGTTCTCATTTTATCTCTTTTATGAGAAAACGAAATCGCCATGGGCTGAAATTACCGCATTATTTTTCTCGAACAAATACTGTCGAGTAGTCTTTGTGCGGAAAAGTGCTCATTTGGTAATTGTCTATGTAAGTTTTATTTAAAGTTTATATTATATAATAACAATGGTGAAACTTAAAAGTATCAAACCATGTCCGAAATAAATGGTGTTTGATTTTTATAATAAACGAACAAAAAAGTACTACACATGAACAGACTAAAGATAAGTGTATCTAGCAAAGCTTTGAAATAAGGCCTTATACAAATAAATTGCGGCATCTTTCTGACTAACAGGACGATGACCTGAACGTTAAACTATATGATTATAAGCCTCATTATTTAAATTAAGACTGCAAAAAGTGTTCACTAATTTCTGGTCATGCCTCAAATTATTACAATGTGGTGCTCTGATCCGTATATAACAAATACCTATCAAATGTAGTTATTAAAATAGAAGTGTTGTATATAGTATCACTATTAAACTTGAGTGTTGATGTTTTGTGTTAAAACTTGAGTGTTGCTGCTTTGTTTTAATTGAGGTAAATGTTATGTTCACTAAACGCTTTATTTTTAAATTCAGTGTCATTTAAGTCGTATTTAGCCTTTTAATCAGTGCATGCCACCATTGAAATGGTTTTGAATTGGCAGACTCAAAGCGTTAGGCAAATATTTCCATCATCATTATATGTGTCTGTCTGTCTGTCTGTCTGTCTGTCTGTCTGTCGTTCTGTATGTCGTTCTGTCAGTTGTCTTTCTGTCTGTCTGTCTGTCTGTCTGTCTGTCTGTCTGTCTGTCTGTCTGTCTGTCTGTCTGTCTGCCTGTCTGTCTGTCTGTCTTCCCACCCATTCCGTCAGACTGCCTAACTGCCTGCCCGCCTTCCCGCCCGCTGTACAGTGTATATTTATTTAAAACTGAACATGTGAAGTAGCAGTTTACCCTTGATTACCTAGCAGTTTGGTGTTGAGTGTACTTTCAATCAATGTTACGCGCAATGATTGAAACCATAAAAACAGTTATATTTAAAATAATATTCCTCATAATATTATTTCAAGATAATATTGATATTTATTTAAATCTCATCAAAATATTAGCTTCTCTCATGTATGTGTTAGAGAAGGTCTTCCCCAGTAGTATTCGGCTTATGGCCGCAATGTCAGCGAATGTAGGTGTCTTTCACATGGCAAAACACGTATACAGGACCATCAGATGCACTCCTCATATCAAGTTTGCTCTCTGCCATCTCGGTTATCCGATAGAAACAAAGTGTATTTGACTTCTACCTGTGCGTTGTCTATCAAAGATGGGGCCGTCTACGTAGTTATCGGGCACCATTGCAACATTTCCTTAATGCCTTACAGTATATAATACTCTGCTATTTCTTTATATCAATCGACCAAACATCGAGTACGCAAAAATCGGTTTAATGAAAACAATTCATCACAGCCTTCCGTGATGTGACTGAAGTATTATCTTTAATTGCCTTAGCGAACTGACGCTTGTCTGTTTAACGAAGCGTGTTCTTAGCTTCGGGATTATTGATGCTCTGTTTATACGAAAATACTTGACACAAAACAATTGATAAAATTGACACATGTTTTGCCATAATTGACTTGTCTTTAAGGTATAAGAAAGTTCATGTTTATAAATCTCCGTAGCCGACTTGTTCTTGATCAAAATATTTAAAAAATAATTGCATCAACTGGCGTCGTTTCGCCCCTAATGTAGGTTATAAGCTGGCTGTGTAAGCACATGTCAACAAGAAGATGGCAAATCAAATCCCTCTTGACAGCTTTCCCTGTCATAATGTACACTATATCATTTCTCCCCGTACAGTCTCAAGTATGTTATAAAGACCGGTTCCATCCATTAAGATTCCATTAGCCTGCAACAAGTTCATACGTGTTTTCAGACAACAACGTCGTGGCGGATTTATGGTAATTTCGACAGCCTTCAAATGAAACTGTTGGTATAACTTTACATTTATTGGAAGACTGTGCTTCATGGAAATGAAGCAATTAAGCCTAATGTTGACAAAAAGCAATATTTGTGCCCAATATATACATAGAACTTAGGCAAGAAGTCGACTGACAACTGCCCTTGGTGCTGTCTTGACTAATGCAGTTTATGCATCATTCACTGCCGATTTGGTGTTGCTTGCCTTTATCCTTCTGTCATTATTCAGCAATCGCGTTTACATAACAACCATCGCGTTTTAGTAAAGACGTATGGACTTGCGAACCTTCTTATTGTGTCAGTTGCATTTGTGCGCAACAAAATACTCTAACACTGTGTCCGATTATCTTTAAACGGTTGTATTGCCTCCGAAGCTTAGGTAAAAACACCAACATCATCGCATGTGAGTTGATATTAAAAAAAGTTACGGTCTATTAATAATAAGGCGGAAATGCTGGCGGTTATCTTGAAAAATTTTCCCGGAGCTCAGATTTTGGTTAACGTTTGATAAGCTACATGTATAAAGGACATTTTATTCTATCAAGATCAGTTAAAAGTCCGTATGTAGCAATTGTTTAGTGGTTGACAGGTCAATATTCATATAGCTAATTTGACAACAAAACAATATATACATATTGAATCTATTTCCAAGATTACAGATTATAATGAACATAAACAATTTATGTAACCAGACATTTCTATAAATTTATACAAAACATACACGGTTTGTTTATTATCGTCACAACATACAGTCAAAAAAAGAGTTAGCCCAAGTCATTTAAAAAGTCTGCTAAAGGTCGTTTTTTCTGCAGACACATTTGTGGCATAGAATATTATTTACTGCTTTAAACTAGTCCGTTCTGACATGTAAGCTTTTGTTATGCGTAAAAAAAATTGAAAGGTCAACTTAAAAGAAGGGATGTAGTTTACACTTTTTAGCTATTTCATTTCATCGCTCCTTTTATAGTGTCTTGTGATCGTATTAAAGGAAGAAGGAGTTGTGTCTAGTTCTGAATCTATTTCAAATCTCAATGCATCAAAAACAACGTACTCACATATATGACGTTAAGGACATATCACTTTCTGAAATGGTCAGAAGTGGGTGGGGTAATGTTAACGAATATTTCCTTATATAAGCATTCTATATTAACTTTAAAACAATATGCACAATTAAAATAGCATATACTTCAGTGAAACATGAACCAGTGGTAATGAAATCTTACAAAAAGAGTAAATAATCACATATTTTCCCCTTAAAAACCACTTTCTTCCTGGGCGACCAAAGTCCTTATTTTCTTATTTTCTTCATAAATCCACTGTTACCAGCTGGAACATACACCACTGTAGAACAAAGTGTTAGAGTATTATTAAATATAACACACTAGAAACATTGGAAATAGCATCCTTTTTTGTAAGAAAAAATGTCAACAACTGGAGTCCAAAAATAGAAAGAAAAAAGTATGGTTGACCAGAAATGATAAATATAAATTTTATTGAAAACTTTTGAAAATGTGTAAAACATCACATTAACAAACGCATTCATATATCATTATTCATATAATAATTAATATACGCTATAAAATTAAAGAGATTTTATTAAAATGTTTTCAATAGTTCTGTATCTTTTATTTTCTTGTGTGTAAATTATCATTTCTGGCACACCATACTTGTTCAAGTGTACTATTTTTTGACTCCAGTTGTTAACATTTTTTCTTACAAAAAGGATGTTTTTTTTCAGTGGTTCTAGTGTGTTATATTTAATAATACTCTAACACTTTGTTCTACAGTGGTGTATGTTCCAGCTGGTAACAGTAGATTTATGAAGAAAATAAGAAAATAAGGACTTTGGTCGCCAGGAAGAAAGTGGTTTTTAAGGGAAAAATATGTGATTATTTACTCTTTTTGAAAGGTTTCGTTACAACTGGTTCATGTATCACTGAAGTATATGCTATTTTAATTATGCATATTTCTCCAAACTTTACATAGAATGCTTTTATAAGGAATTATTTTTTAACATTACCCCACCCACTTCTGACCATTTCAGGAAGTAATATGTCCTTAACGTCACGTGACGTTCCGCGCAATGGCGCGAAAGCGTCGTAACATGTAAATTCCCAACATACTCGGGGCCGCAAAATGTGAATAAACACATAGAAATACATCAATATGCACTTAAAATATCGAAGCGTTAAACAAACAATTTTATAATTTCAACATTAATATTAAATCAGGACGAAATGCATTTTTAACAAAACGTTCTTAGCATTCTTAGCAATACTGTATTTCGCTACAACATTTATCAGTCAATTCATGACACTGTTTCGTCTCCGACCTCCAAAGGATATAGTTTGATGATTGGGCGATTCGTAATTCCCCCGTCAGTCCGAATGTTTGCGGCTCGTACTCGTCAGTCGTTGCCTTGGATGAGCGCCTCGACCCTTGCCAATTTCTATCGTGACCGTGGACCTTCATCGTGTACTATGACGATGTCGCCGACTTTAACCGTCTGCTCATTACGCCCGGAAAATTCGCTGGTTTTCGCGTAAAGCTGTGAGGTATTCTCTTCTCCATCTGCAGCGGAAATCGTCGATGAGTTTTTGCTGCCTTCGCGCTCGTTTGGAAATGTTCTCTTTGGTAATGATATTTTGAGAATCCAAATCCACGTCACGGCTGTAGGGTAGCACTGTGATTCGTCGACCGGAAACAAGATTAGAAGGGGTCAGCGGCTGCAAGTCACTCTGCGCGGTACTGATGTAGGTCAGAGGTCGATCATCTATAACAGCTTCTATTTCCGTGATCACAGTCGATAACGTATGGTAGTCAACGGCTTCTATAAATCCACGTTATCACTGTTCATTTATAATATCGTCGTATTTCTGGAACATGTACGGGTCTGTTCGTAGACGTTTTATCATGTTCTGCGTACGACTGACGGCTGCATCGTAATTCGTTGGTAATAGTGGGTGGTCTTTTTCAATGGCAGTTTAACACTGTATTGGTTATCCTTGTAATATATGTAGGTATCCATATATGTCTGAAGTTCTTTCGGACCGGAAGTCACCTCCACTTCTGGCGTGTTGCCTATGGTCTCTAATTTCCCAAATCGGGACGACTATGGTAGGCGTAATTAGGACGTCAATCGGGATCCGCTCCTTCCGGTCAGTGATAACGTGCACTGTGGCGGTTTTCATTATCTGTACATTTTGAGATGAACGACCATATGCTCTGTACCAGTATCTTTAACATTCAATTCATTCGCAAGTTTCTCTGTGATATAAGATCTCTGAGCACCTTCATCGAACAAGATATTTGCTTCAATAATACAGTTGTCAGAACTTACTTTGCCAACGGCGGTCTTCAGGAGAACATTAGATCTTGCCTGTGTGGAAAAATGCAGAATCGTTTGTCCCGTAGCGCTGCCTTGGAATGGAGAGGCATCAGGATTCAGGGAGGATCTCGTATTACTCTGTTCACGGATGGCGGTATGATGTTTTCGCTGACTGTTTCGAAATCTGTTGTGGGATTTACACAATGCTACTTGGTGTGAGTTTGATAACCAGTTGAAACACAATTTCTTCTGTTTAACAATTTTAACCCTGCCGTTATTTGTCATGTTACAATTTGTTGCAAAATGTTCTCCATCGCAGAAATGACAGGTCACCTTTCGATGTTTAATGTCTTCGTTTGATCTTGACGGCATGAGTTTTTTCCTCGGACATCTACTTCCGGTATGGAATGACGCAGTCGGCATATGTGAGCTGAAACCGGAAGTTCCCGTTTGTCGCCTTCTTGCATGATGGCAATCTCTTTCTCGATGGCACATCTAAGGTCAGGAAGTTTCCAGCGATTGGTCCCATGATCACGTGCCCTACTTTGACGTACTGCGGTCGGTTACTTGTCTCTTATGATAGGCACCAACAGATTTCCATATGTCTCTTGGCACTCTTCTAGTGATTCTAATCCTCTTATGCTGGTCTCTAGTCTATCGTAAAATGCTTGAAGACTATCAGGAGTGTTCTTTGATGGATCTAATTGGATCAGCGATTGCATCAGCGCCTCTACTATCATTTCTGGCTGTCCGAATCGTTGTTTTAGTAGCTCGATAGCTTTCATATAGTTCACGTTTGTTAACTGGAATCCCGCTATACATGAACTCGCTGCGCCGTGAACTAATGCACGAAGATATGCAAATTTCTGCACGTCTGATAATGCCGGGTTTTGGTGTACAGAAAATTCGAAACTGTCCCAGAACGTCTGCCACTCTACTATATCCCCTTGGAACGAAGGCAGAGATTATTTTGGCAACTTTTAAAACGAAACACTCTGGTTGGTCATCTTCTTCGTGGTAGATACCTCAAGTGTGTGCCGATTCAATTCTGGAAGACCTGGCTGTATTTTGTCTAATGCGCAAACAATTTCTCTATCGGGCTTCGGTTGCCTACTGTTGTTTTCGTCTTGAGAAACGTTCGATGTAATTTCTTCTTTGTTTCCGATATTCAGATTATCTCTAATTCTGTGTATCTTTAACTCTAGGTCGAATGAATATGATTTTCCCTCGACAAGTTCCGATGATAAATCTCCGATATCGTTATGGTTGACGATCTTATCGTTCAGCATTCTAACTTCTTCTGCTTCTTCCATAATCAGGTGAAGTAATCTCTCGTACTCTGATGTCGTTAACTCGGTTGAGTCGAATCTCTCTAATTCTCTGGATATAAGGCGACGATAACCGTCGCGCATCGCAATGAGCTTGTTCAGCTGCATATTTCGACTCTTGACTAGTTTGTCACGGCACCAAAATTTCTTGTGATCGTATACAAGGAAGAAAGCATTGTGTCTAGTTCTGAGTCTATTTCAAATCTCAATGTATCAAAAACAACGTACTCACATATATGACGTTAACGTCACGTGACGTTCCGCGCAATGGCGCAAAGCGTCGTAACATGTACAAATTTCCAATATATAGTTGTCAGTTTGTTTCTATTTTTCCTTCCTTTCATTGAGTAATTAGAAAGTTATTACATTGAATGCGTTTTAAATCCCTTTTTTCTTGCTTAATTTGAGGTTAGAGTTTATTTACACGTATATGTATCAAGGTTATTGCTGGGCCAAGTGTGAGGTTGAGCTTTCAAAAACCGGTTTAACCATCAGTGATTTTCATCGACCGTTCCAAGATGGTATCCCTCTTATTATTTCTTATTGTGTCGTACTGTTTTGCGAATTGGTCACTTGTCTTAAATAAAGTACAACGAAATCGTGTATACTAAGAATGCAATACTGCAGCAGCAGCTTGAGTTTCACTTCTTTATTTTGGCATGCAATATCGGCTCATAATGGAAATTATATGTTTACACTTATGACAAGGAACATTCAATTATGACATACAAATCACTGCTACGCAGAAATGAAAAACCACTTCTTGATTTAAAGCCATTTTCAAAATAAACACCATGCATGAAAAAAGAAGTAAGCATGAGCTATAAGTCGCAATTTAAGGTGCGGAAAGTCATTTGATAAATTGATTGAGGTTACTGGCAAAGACAAATTACTTTTAGATATTATATCATGCGTATATGGAAAATCGTATACAGTTCAGTGTTATAACAATAGTAGTATATTACATGCAATTATATATCGAAAACAAAATTCTTCTTCGACATTAAATATAAAGTATTAATGTTTTAATTTCATCATTTTACAATAAACAGTAGAGATTAACCTTTGACACATTCTTATATCGGTACTTACACAGTGCTGTATATTAAGTTTAAAAAATGCACCTTAATTCGAATTGGTTTTTAAGCTTGACTGGACATAACGCACACGCATACTTTCAATCACATTTTCACATCAGATTTTTTTTCTGCGCGATTCTTTCTGTCATTAAAAATCAAACACCATACATTAACAAGCAAATAATCTTAAGACGGCGTGTTTCTCTGCATATGCATTACTTAAATATGTCTGTTAAACGTGCTACTATTGATAATGCGTGGGTAGTAAGCCCACAAATTCATTGACAAAACTGAACACTTTTCAAGGAAATCTGGCGTGATTGTAGTTTCGATAAATGTTCTCTTACTGTGTTTTATTTCTTGTATACTGTGTATCACTCATCATCTTCACTTCTTAATGAGAACATAAATGTCACTACATCTATAAGTCAACATTATGCCGTATATCTTGTATGTCTGCACGAAACGCAGCGGGTTATCGCATATGAGCGGTGTCATGTAGGACTGGTATACATTTATGCCATAGTAACCGTGTACACATATTATCCGTATTATGTATTATTTTCGAAACGATTGCAAGCATTTAAAGGACTACCGCGTTGTCGTGTCGCACAGATGCATAAAATTGTCAGATATATGTACACAAATAAACGGAAAATACATTTAAAATAGAATTGTGACAAACCACAATGTATATTGTCGGTGTTTATATTTGATTGTTTTCATAAAACGCAATACGATTTCTTTGTTTTGATTTATGAGCCGATACTTTGTACATGCAATAACAAACTCTTATTCGTGATTTGTCAACCATTATACAACATAAAAATACACAGTATATACAATGTAGAATGTTATAAAACAATTCTTATGAACACGATCACTATGCCAAGTTCTTTCACTCACACGTCATGGCCGAATAACTCCGTTTACATTATACTTACATATCTTTTTCAGAGTTTGTCGACTGTGAAATTGAAATCGAATAATACTTGAGATACATTGCTTATTGATGCTGTTGATACACATTTATTATATTGCATTAAATAGCAACTGAGTCATGCTGTTTACGAACCTTGTGTTTTAAACGTTAAGATAAATGCTATGAGACTAAACTTATAAGATAAATAATGCGCATATCCCAATGATTAAGTAGATGTGTGACAGATTGGGATTTGTCCACTCTCGGTACTGTGTCGAAGCCTCGAATGTAATGGCATGTTGGTAATAGACAAGCTGGACCATGTTCTATGATAAAAAGTCACTCATTTCCTTGCAGCTACGATTGCACTTTGTTTGTTTTATATGTCATTACGCAAATTCCTTTTTAGCGACAACTGACTGTGCATATCGTCTTTACATAATTGCACTTGATATAAGTTCGCCGGATCTTTATGTTATTTCGGCTGAACTAATGTATGTTTTATAAAAAAAGAAGCTTCATGATTGTCTTGTTGCGTTCCGATTGTTAGTATGTTTGAATTGTGAACTTCATTACAATGACATGGTTTGTACATTAACAAATGATGGCTTTATGAAGACCACTTGCAAATGGACGTAAGAACAAATACACAATTAAAACACCATCGAACTCTGGATACATTTTTTATTAGAAAATATACTATTTGCCATTTTAGGTTCAATCTATAAACGGTAAAAGAAGCACTGTTACGCAGAATAAATATCCACAAAATATTTAGATTGTTAACATATTTTATCATCACATGATCTTAACATCTGTTATGCGACAATATAATGACGTTGCACCCATTTCATTTGTTTTCCAACAATATGAGCTATATGTTTTAATACACTTAAAAAGAACCAGCAGGTCAGTATGAACGGTTTCCGAAAAAAAAAGGCATTAATATAAAAACAAAATAATTTATGTCATAGAGTTTGAGAAATCTAGTTCCTAAGTAGTAAATAAAAGCTGTTTGGATTGTCTTCAAACAATAATGTGGCATTTGGTGTTTTTCACGTACATATACGTTTGAATTATATTTTATGTTTACATAAACTTTGATTATATGTTATTCTATTTTAACAGGTTTTGTATTTTATTCATAAGATACTACAGACATATATACAAGCATATTTTTACATAGTTTTTTAAGACATGTATTAAATGGGTACATAAACACATAGACTATTTTTTTCCATATGACGCAACATGTTATTTACACAATATTTAAGTACAGCTATTTGAGAACAGAATACATGTTGTTATGAAACATACATTTATATACAATTCATACGATTTAATATTTCTAGCACTATACCAACTTATTTGCTTATACATGTTATAACACTTAAGATGTAGATATGTGTATCTCTTGTCTGTTATATATTACACATTTGAAAGGTAACTGAAGTGCTGAATTGCATAGTGTAAATACATTACAAATGCAGAATTCACAAACAATTTTGTGATTAAATACAATCTATATAATCTAGATTATATGTTAATATGATATTTGTGTTTTAGTTATGGGAGATGTCTACAAATATTTGTATAAGGGACCAGTCTCGTAGATTATCACCTGTTTTAAATGTGTTTTTTTATATTTCGAAATTGCGTTTCATGCTATTTACAAGTCCAAAAGTTGAAGGGATTCTGTTTTTCTTCTGACAATGAAAAATATACCGTTTATTTTCTAAACACACAATGTTAAAATCATTCATTTTTCGGGTCGTGATTCCAAGTATTAGATCTTGACATGTTATATCAATAATTAAGCTTGGTCGTCTTCTATAATTAGTATCAACAACAAATTTAATAATTTCTTGGGAATATGGACAGTACCAGAACAAGTGCATAATATTTTCAACTTCATTATTTCAAAATGTACAAATATTATTGGCAGCAATTCTCATTTAGGATATAAGTGATTTTGTTCCTCTGTGGACTATTCTGCATTGGAACCATCTAATATATGTATCTTTAGTTAGGTCGAATACGAGTTTATGTATGTTTTTCCAATCAATGTTAACACATTCCGAATTCCATTTTGTTTGACAATCTGGAATGTCATTGTTTTGGATTAAGATTTTATAAAAATGTTTTTATTGTTTTGGGCTGCTTACTATTTACTTTATGAATGTAGGTAATATAGGCCCTTGAGCTTTATTGTCAAAATTCAGCATATCTTCAAAAGGTTCTATGTATTTACTTATAATATTAGTTAATCCTTTGTATAATAAGAAATGTATGTTTGTTCCAAAGATTCTTTGGAAATAAAGCAATTTTTTTCTGTCATACTATATCTAACAAAACGAATACCTCGACCATAAATTTAAATTATTTAATTGCAATCCATATTAACCAGTATTCAAGAAATCGAAAGTTAGATAGTAGATTTGACATATATTCGTTTCGTTCAAAGTACTCTGTTAAGGTTTGTTTTAAATATACCACTTCAAGGCAGGGCAAAACGTACATTGCACCAAAACAGTTCATGTCATGCTGGGGTGTGTGTTATCCGTCCCTTGAAGTGTTCTCCCTATTATCATTCACGCCATTTTCGTAATGTCTTAGAATTAAGTTGGCAATTTTTTGAAAGAACAATGAATATTTCCGCGTGTCGAAAAGTTAGCGAATTCAAAATAACAGGCATTTAGCGTGCGAAAATGTTAGCGAATCGCATATATGAAATGGACATAAACATAGGTCAAGTTGTAAATATTGCAATTTATTGCTGGTTACATACAATCTGATTATGAGCGGTTGTCAGATTCTTACCGTTAGTTTAGATTGACGGATTATATTGGGTTAAGTTTATCATCTTAAGGAATTTTAACTTGTTTGGCCATAAAGCAGTGCGCACATTATTGCGGTCAAGATGTTTCAATAATATGTTGAAAATCGAAATATGTTTTGCTTAACGTAAGTGCAATCGAACAATAACACATTGCCAGTGTCCCTGTATGGCATGCGCTTTTAAATTAGCACAGCTCATCTAATTCATATCTCCAAATATATGCTTAACCTTTTAATGCATATGCAACGGTCCCGGATAACGTTTAAGGAAACAAACGTCGACATGTTCACATACTTTGGATATTGATTAAATAATATATTTAAGTGGTACGGGCATTTAGTGTGTTATCAAGTATTGCCCTATCATAAGAAAGAGCTCTATTCAACGTGATTTGAGATCAGCAAAAGTATAACACATCGAGTACTGTTTTGTACTATCAATGTGCTAGTTACTTATGTGTTTTTGATCATATCAATTAGTTTTTATGTCAAATGTTCCCATAGTTGTGGCGGTGAGATTGTGTGTTTTTTTCTATCGGAAGTTGAATAAAATATACGAGCATTATTAGGCATATTTGATTGCTTTAGAAATGAAAAAGGATATTATATATATATATATATATATATATATATATATATATATATATATATATATATATATATATATATATATATTGACATTGACTACGCCATGCTGTAATAAAAAAATCGCTTTCAGATACTACATGTATAAGCCTCTCGGACACGCGACAGGACGTAGATGATTTGAACCGGTGTTTCATATATAATATATATCACAAGGTAAATTACGTTTATCTGACAATACCTTTCACACAGTATTACACCTTCATTTGAAAAAACCCATCCGAATGTGTTGTTAATGCTGCAGTCCGTTATCATTTTGATAGTTGCATTCCCCTTAATAAGAATATGCATACACGCATCATTCATTTCCATAGACAGCATACATCATATTAAAATACATCTCTACGACCATACGCAATAAGACTAAATAAAGATACGTATAGAATGCACTCCAAAGACCGCTAGCAATGAATTCGCTCAATGCTTGCACTCGTCGCATGCAATTATGGGGTCAACGATGTCTTTATACAATACACCCACACACAATTATGCATTTAAATGCCATTAATAAACATTAGGATTTCGGTCAATTCTACACGGATATTGATGTCTACCATTTCGTTGCAAAAACTCCGTAGTTATACACAATGTAATTTTTGGGATTTGTAACTTTAAATAATATTTACACTGTTTTACAAATATTATTGCAGACGTATTAATATGTGGTTTTGTGTTAACAACAGCACACATATTTTGTTCACCAAAGACATTTAAGCTCATTATATAACTAAAATTTTTTAGCAGACAAAGAGTACATTTGCTTTATTATACACTATACATGTTTTCAGAAATCATTGGTAAAAGCTAACAACATAGTACAACATAGTACATTCATTTTTATAATAAACGGCACATAAATGACAATAAGAAACTTTGAGTTAAAGAATGTAAGACAGTGAAAAGCTACATTCCTAAAGGTCCCCTTATCATTACTGTTTAAAAAATTCAAAGATGTGTGTATACTGATATTAATTTAGATATTTCTTCTACATAAAAATGGCATTAAAGTATACAATAATATTCGTTTTTTAAATCGCTTAAATTACATAAAGTACACATACATTCGTTTCTGATCAACGTTTTAATGTGTGCAAGTTTCAATTAAAAACTTATCTGAAGATTGGCTTATTTTAGCACATGAATGATGTATATGGCTTTTTTATTGGAAATACTATCTAAATACAGCGACCTTTAAAAACAGATTTGAGTTATTTGTAAATTAGTAATATGGTTCGTAAAACAACATTAAATCTCCACTTAAAAATATATTGATCTCTGAGTATATTCTTTAATCTGAAAATCCTGCTATTTTGTGTATTAATTTCTACTCTTTGTTGATAACTGAAAGTATAAAGGTTACCATTTCCTTGTTTATCGTGATGGCGTTGAAGAAAAAAGTTTAACAATTCTATTTGACCTATAAATGCATACAGGAAATCGACCAACTCTATTCTAATGTGACCGTAAATTTGTTGACAGTTTCACATTTTAGTCGCCGCAATAAATTCCCATATTTCGCATTTATAATTTAAGATATTTTTTTTTAATCAAACAACTTGAACACATTATTTATCCTGAATTCCATATTTTTAGTTATTCAAACAAGGAGATTCGTCGCCCGTGTAACTTAACCATGTAAAGTATTTCTAGCAGGAACAAATGACCCCCCAGATGACATAACGATCCCAAGGTTATTACAATTGCTCACTGTTTCTTCCTAGTGTTCTTGTAGTTCAATGTGCAATTTTTTCTAAGCAAGCCCCCTTTTCGAAAAACCATTATATTTGACTTGTCAATAGTTATAGTTGAAGTTCATATATCGACACATGCTGTTAGATTATTCAACGAATCTTGGAGCCCCTTTTCAGTTTCAGACAGAAAAAAGAACATCATCCACAAATTGGAGAAGATCAATAGACAATTGCGCTAATGATAATCCGGCGTTTTGGTTTCTTTTAGAAAATAAAATTTATATCATTTATTAATGTGTATTATAATAATGCCATACTGTTCTGACCAATATTTTAAAGAGTTCGTTTATAAAACCTGTTAAGAAATTTGCAAAGCAGCTTAACAACGTATTGCTCTTTTGGTCGGACATATCGCCTCGTTAATATAATGGTATAATGACTTCTGATAAACAGGGCTTTGTCAATCATCTGAAATATAATAAAAAAATATATATAATGTTTTAACTCTAGTATGCACCATTTCTTTTAAGTATTCATAAGGTATATGATCGTGTGATACTGCCTTGTTATTATTCAGACGCTTTCCCGCTTAAATTATTTCTTCTGCGGAAATGGGCATGTAGAGATCCGGGTAAGAGCTAATTTGATACTCTTTTTCATCAAATGTTTGTTAACATACTATGTCGCTTGTATCGCTGTTTATGTTAACGTCAGTCGCAGAAATTATGTCTGTGAAATATGCTCACAATTCTTGCAACGAGATATTATCCGCTCTTGGTAATACAATTTTTGTTTGAATAAATTTCCAGAATTCGCGAGGCTTTTCGTGAACTATGCTATTCAATTCCGTACCCTGTTCTCTGTTAAGCTTAGCTTTCGTCTGCTGTAACAAAAAGTATAATATAACCTTGCCTCCACCATTGTTGCCTATGCATGCATATTCTTATTTGAATTTTACTGGTTTATTGTTTGCATATAACATTTCCGTTTTTGTTTGCATTTTTCGTTACAACCACTAGCGTTGTGTATCGGTATAATCTAGAGCAAAGCTATAATTGTTTATAGTATTTTTGCTTATTACATGTTTGTACAAGTTTTTAATTCGTTTATTTAGAAGTTTACTCTGAAAGTACACACACAGAACCGTCTTCAAAATCGGGACCAACTTTCTATTTTTCTCTGTTACTGCAGGGGGATATTGCTTCGATGTGGTGTACCTTTAAGTTGGTTGATGATCTCCGAACGCTTTCCTTGTCTGGGAAAAATGTGAGTTTCGCATCTGTAACAATGAGGCTAACTTTATCGGGCCAGTAAGCTCTTAAACTGTCTACACGGTGAATTGCGTAATTCCTTTTGCATTTTGTATATGGAGTTTTATCTCAATGGAGTCTAGAATTTTATTTTCGCAAGTGTCCTTTTTTTCAAGCAGTATTCTTAAACAAAGCAAGTGATCCGTATTACTACGGAATTTAAGGTCCTTTATTTCGACATGACGTTTTTATTCGTTTGGTGCGCTTCGGTCGTCTTGATAGTGTTTTACATGTTTTATTTTTTCTTCGAAGTCACCAATCCTCTGGTCGAATGTGTCACTCGCCAATTAATGACTGCATTTGATCGAGGTGTGATAATTTTTATATCCATCGGCTTTAATTGGTCTTGTGTGGTCGATAAAATATCATGGTTTGGAGCCATATGTGTATTCGATATTTGTGAACCATTGATTAATTGATTGTCTGTAAAAATCCACTTTGTATGTAACATGGGGAACACAGAACATTTTGAGCCTTCTGCGCAATTGTGTTTTCTGTGTTCTTTGACCGTTATCCGGCAATATTTTCGATTGCATGCGTTCTATAGTCATCAAGCAATGTTAACTCTAGCAAACTTATTAATTAAACATTCGTCTGTAACCAAGTTTGATGCTGTATATCAAATTTATATGTCCTGTTTTACTCATAACACATTAGTTTTCTCAAACTTCACACATGCGCATTCGATGTATACTGTAAATATATTAAAAATGCATGGACATGAACAAATGCTGTTTTAACCAAACGATTTACTGTCAATAATCTTTATACTTTTGATTAAATGATATGACTGAACAGTTCAGTGAATACAATGAACTATTAACCTGCGTGAATAAAATTTACAGGCATGTGTTTTGGAAATAGCTAACGAATTAAGAAACCTCTCCCTCCCGATATTGGGTTTATTGGCAATAACGGATTAGAGGTTTGAAATTCTGCCGCACCTCTTATAAAACGATACGGTTGTCAGATGGTTTGATACAGAGGTCACACAAGCGTACGCTTCATTAAGTTTTCAAAGAACTTTGATTGACTATTGAATCTGATAAACATGTAATATCCTGTGGATTTGTTGACAGCTGTCTAGGCACATGATAAATCAAATACCGTTCTATATGTTTTTACTTGATCAATACTTGATGTGATATTCATTTTGGAGCTTAAGTTCTGACTGTGTTAGCGAAATGTATATCGAATGGATAAATGCTAATCGTACTAACTGTAATACTTTGGATGAATGCTTGAAAAATATGATTATGATTTTTTTTGTATAATGATGCCGAACATATTCGTCCATAGGGCAATAACTATTTTAATATGTGTCATTATTCGGTGGTGCAAAATCATCAGGTAAAATAAGGTAAAGTATCAACCAAATACTAACAGCATACATTAACTTATCGCCTTAATTAGCTTGACTGTATTATAGCCTATTAGGTCAGCTATTATACGACTTTATTTTAATTGGTTATCGTAAGCCAACTGCGTGATGCGTATCGAATACAGTTGGCAACGTAACGCCAAATAAGTCATATGTTCATAATAGACATTTGTATTCCGATGACAAGATATTTTGGTTAAATAATATAGCGTTGGCCATACAATGTGAAGAATATATATCCATAAAATTGAATGGTATTTCAAAAATAAATGCATAAATTTAGCTAAACTCGTACAACTACATCTTCCAGGCTAACTATCTCAAACGTTTACAAACAACTTGTGGATAACGTTTACGGAAAACATAGAAGCAGTGCTCTGTGAAGAGGGAATAATGTATGTGCTTAATTTACACCTACCAGTGCCATATTGATAGATGTAGTATGCTTTACCGATCATTTTCGCCCATACAATAGCTCTTGAATTCCATTACCAAAAATGTACCATATGTTACCCTGTTGGAGACATGTACACATATACATGCAAATGACAATTCACAAATATACCAGTGCACGTGTACCCATACACTTCCTTCGTTTGACAATATCTTGCAATCTATTTATTTGGCCTATTTACTGTGTTGTCATTCGACTTGTTATCGATAGGCAAAAGTAAATCAACTGCGAATTCAGGATTAATAACTCCGTCGCATTTGAAATATCAAATTAACATGTCAAACAAAAGACAACGATCTTCATGGTGGTATATATGTGCTAAATAGTTCTCTTTAATGAGGTGTTAATTCAATTCAAAATTATGTCGTTGCTGAATTTAGACTGGCTTTGTTTGCGCTTTAATCGTAGTATATAAGATGTTACCTAAATGAACTTATATACTAATGCATAAGTTTCAAAATTGAAATATGTTGTAATACGCAGTATTTGACATTGCGTAATTCCGTTTGCAATGAGCGTATTGGTAGCTATTGGAGGCACTGCATGTAAAGGACCAGTCGGCGAAAGTTATTTAACAAAATGAGGTTTTATATATAAACAGCATAAAACATTGATTTTTAAAGGCCGTAATTATCTGCAAAGTTTATTGGTAGATTTTTACGGAGGAACATGAGCTAAGGAAGGTCAAAGTGTTTTTTATAAACATAAAGCGATTCGACATTTTATTTTACACCTTTGAATTGTTTATAGACTAAATTATTTATTAGCATAACATATTATATTTTATACAAGTGTAAAATAAGGCGCTAATTGTTGTATGCCATGCTGATGTAATGTTTGCATATGTCCTAACATTCATATAAGTTTTTCCTGCCTCACAAGTAAATACTGCTACCCATAACGAAGAAATATTCTTTAGTTTTCATAAATTGGGAAAGTACCATTAAAAGTTACTTTGCCAGAAAAGAAAAATAACAAAAATGTTTTCACAGTAAATACCTGTTTAATTGGCATAAACAACTGTTTTGACCTTCAAACATATTCGATTTATTACTTGAAATATGGTTGTGTAAGTAATCTCCATTAAAAACCTGTGCATTAATAACTAAATCGAAACACATGTGCATTCCTACAAGACTGTATAATAAATATATCAAGAAAAAGTCATATTTCCTATAATCATATTCAAAAGAAGATATAAAGTGTCAATTATATGTTTTCGGTATTGAAATTTTAAATTCAAACAAGAATGACTGAATCAGAAATTAAAACCAAAATTACAATTCAGCGTCCGTTCATGTCTTAAATCAGTTTGTAATGTCCATCGTGTGTCTGTTCTATTGGATGAGGCATTGAATCGAAAGCAGACCATAACAACTGTATCAAAATGAGAAGTCCATTATGGGAACATGGCTGTCCATATTGAAGTCGCAGATGACATCCTATAATTAGATTGATATGTGACAATTTATTTCCAATATTTTATGTTTGTTTTATGTTGGTTTCTCACGGTCACGCCACGTCAGACACATCATGCTACGGGGAAATTTTCAACGAATCAATTCAATGAAGATCATATCCCCATTCGCATAAATCAAGTATGTGAAGACAGCAAATTGCCACAAACACATTTAGGCGAACCATCGGGTATTAACTTGCGTATTATCATGCCAAACGTAACTTCACGCATGCAACAGTTCATTATTCAGGCGTATATAGAACCGTGTACATAATTATTTTGTTTAAATTTAGTTCTGGCTCACGATGCTTGCGTCCCGATGGAACGAGGATGCACACATAGGCAGTAGACGTGTAATAGAATGGGGCCCTTAGTCTTATACATAAAGAGGCGTTAAGGGATCAACTATAATCAAGAACTCAGGAATTAACTGTCATCTATTTTATTTTTATCCTAAATAGAAAAGAACGTGCTAAGAACACACCGGATATGATCCTAGGTCAGGATGGTACCATGGATCAAACCTCCAATTTCTAAACATGTCTTACTACAAGCTGAGACGTACATAACGTCTCGCCATAAATTAGAGACCTACATATGTATGCAGTTCAATTAGTAAAACACAACAAATATACAAAGACATGTATCAGCACATATAAATACAAAATATATAAGTAACAATTTAATGCAACATATTATGATACAATATTTTCACTAATTTACTTAAGGGGAATACATATCAAAATAAAATATATTGAAAGGGCAATAATTTTAATGGAGGGAGGAAACCTGCCCTATATCAGACGCAATCAATTTCATTATTTGACGAACTGGTACTCAAGTATGTTCTTGTGACTTGAATTTTTCGGAATACGACTGTCTATATACATATTTGTATTCAGAGCTTTTCAATTTCATCATATTCTGTGCATTACACCTATGAGGTGTGAATTTATATACTGTTAAAATAAGAATTGTGCTGCCATTCAATCGAAGCTATTCGGGGTCATAGTTCAAAATATTTAAATGAATGGAGCGCAGATCCGCACATTAAATTCTAATGCATGTGTATAAAAAAGTTTGCAGAATGCATGACGAAAATAACTCTTTTATAAAAAGTACGTTAATCATATTCTTGATATGAAACAAACAACACACTAACACAGTGAAAAATTTACCGGCAAATACATTAAGAACAAAACAATATAATCAAATTGGTATTTGGTAACACAAATTAAACAATGAAATTACCCCCATTTAGTAAGAGCTCATTATTATAGTTTCACAAGCAATATAAATTAAGCGTGTTAAAGGTTAAAGAATTACAGTTTAATATGTTTAACACATTGTGATTTAATTCGACATATCATTTATGGACATGTGATAAACAATATAATAAACAAGAGATTTGTTTCACAGAAACACAATGTCCCCTACTGCACCGCTTTAAAGCCATATATTTGACATTTGACCATGAAGTATGGCTTTGATCTTGACCTTTCACCACTCAAAATGTGAAGCCCCATGAGATACTCATTCATTCCAAATGTCAAGTTGCTGTCTTAAATATTGCAAAAGTGTCAATTAAATGAGCGATTTTGACCTTGATTGATAACCTTGACCTTGACTTTTCACAACTCAAAATGTGCAACTCTATAACATACACATGCATGTCACATATGAACTTGCTATCTTTAATATTTCACAAGTTATGGCAAATGTTAAAGTTTGACGCAAACAAACAAAGCAACAAACCAACAAACCAACAGACAGGGAAAAAACAATGTGTCCCCTACTATAGTAGCGGGGGACATAAACACGTAAAAATAATAAACTTACACATAACAATACTTAAATAACACGACATGAGAATTTACGCTGAATCAATAAGTAAAATTATTAAATCAATTTTGATAATTTTACCGTTTGCAAAAGGCGCACGTTTCATTGTGGATACTACTTTAAAATGCATTTTGACGTGAAATCTGCATTGCGTTGTTAGAATGAGCTGATGTTACAGTTTTAACGTTGCAAATAATCCCGCTTGTTCTTTGCCAATCTTATTAAGTTTTACAGAGGAAAACATTCCAGTCAATTCCTGGCAAATTCAATTAGTCGCATGCTTGTGTGAAAACAATTTGCAGTGTATGGGCATTTGCAACCGCAATGACGTCCCGTTCGTATATCACCCTTATATTGGTATTGTATGCTTAAATCATATCAGGAGTGCTATATGTGTTTTCTTAATGATAATATCAACTTGTAACATCTACCGGGTCTTCTAAAAATTGAAAAGTTATTGTTCAATACAAACTAGACAACAATAATAGTTGTTGTGTCGATTGCACCGTCAAGTTAAACAATTATAATGCTCAAACATAAATTGACAGTGTATGGCAACACTTAAATAGTTTGCAAAACGAGCAGAAAGCAATAACACAACGAACGATTGACCAAACCAATAACCTAATGGCTTTAATATTGTAATATGCATCAGATCCGTTGGTTGACATGGGCTCATTTGCTGGCTGATATCTGCAAATGGTAATGGTTTATTTCTCAGATTATATAAAGTGAACGATCAACTGCCACTTCATCTGTTTATTACTTATGTATGTGTCAGAGATAAGCATGTTTTTATATAAATAATGATTCGTGAAATAAGGTCGCTCGCTATTGAAAATTGTAGTTGATATTCAGTGTTTTATGCTTGTATCACTTGAGTTTCATCATTATTTTCATTTTGTAAAAATACTGGCTGATGTGTTTATGACGCCTTTGTTTTACGTGTGCATGCTTAAAAGTGAAACAAATAACATCATGTTTGTAACAGAATTGTTGTTGACATTACACACAATACATATTGATATTTATCTTCAAATACAAACATATCCCGACCTCTTATCGTCAAACAGTTAAGTCACCACAGCACATTTATTAATAAATTATTGTACACTTGAGCATTTGATAACGGTAAATGACAATATGCTACGGATTGTCTGCTGATTGTGAAAATTGCTTATAAGTTGAGAACATGTCTTGAAATTGGTATTCACTCATACTAATCCAGTAACCTTGTCCGTCCATCCGTCTGTCTACCCATATGTCTATAATTTATTTAAGTAGATAGAACCTATTAGTGCGATATGTTCAAGAACACGTGTAAATATCAGTACGTTAGTTGAATAATATAGCAAATGTGTAACCTGACACCAGTGCAAATTTTATTTTTGAAGTGCCCGCAAGTTTACTGTCAGGATTGTATTGGTCTTTCATAAATAGACGATATTTACTTTCACGTTAACATGCGAAATAACCGCCTTGCGTTGAACATTTTGCACGTAATTTAAGCTATTTAGAATCAAAAAAAGAGTATGAGCTATTATTGAGAACCCAATTTAACGTTATTAACAAGTTCAGCGTAAGCAAATTAGTTTCGGCCAACTTATGTGTTTAATCTATCGGATAAATTCATGTCTCGAAAAAGATGTGGGCTTCTCTCTTTGGAAATGTTCTCCCTATAAGTATCCATCTAGTGGCCGCAATTTCTCTAAATGTAGTTGTTACTCATTTGGCAGAACAATAATTGACTGACATCTGATAAATTCCTCACATCCGGTGTGACATCGGTCATGTGATGGAAACATACGGTGTTTAAATGTGGCGTTATTGGCAGTGCAATATTATCAGTATTAACAGAAATCTTATGTACATAACTGAACATCTCAATATTGATGGATACCACGCGCGTTGTACGGTTTTATTTGTTATTACTTTTTTTTATTAATTAACGACTTTATTGCAATTAGTTTTTGTTTGTTTTTGTTCACATATTTATCCAAATACATCAGCATTTATTGTTTCCCATTGTTATGATAGTATGTGTGTAAGTTGTGTTGGTAATTGAACATGTGGACAAGAAAGTGGGTTTTCAAAAATGTGTTCCGAAAATATTTTGTATGTACGTATGGAATAGGAAAGCGACATTCATTATATACAATAATCCCAAAACACAATTGAAACAAGTCCATGGTTTAAATATTAAAGAAGAAGATCAATAGAAATGGTGAATAACGCAGAAGGATTATCACGTTATAACCTGGTAAGTAAACAAGCATTTAGTATTTCGTAATTTGCTGCATGCATGCACGCAATCTGAAAAACCGAAAAGTGTGTGAAACGTATTAAATTATCAAAATTTCCGATTACAATTGATACATTTACATCTAAGTTCGCTGTTAACAAATATTAACATACACCTAATAAAAAAAATTCTTTGCTTACTCTTTCTTCATTACACACCGTACACAAAAGGTTTTGTGAATTGAAAGTCGAATTCAACATTGAAGAATTGAAAATTGAAAAGTAAGCAATTTAATGTTCTTTATTATAATGGCATATAAAACAGCATAACCGCGACCTTTATTAGCCATTTTTCGAAAAAAAAGACAAAACTTAATGCTTACACTTACACTTAATACTTAAATGATGTACTAAAAAACATTGATCACACGTAATGGAAACAACACTATACGTGCAAACAATTGTTTACAATAATCACACATGTGCTATATTAACATTTATCTTAAGTATATGGTTGATCATATAAATCAAGTACATAACTTTTTCAACAAGTTAATGAATTCACAAACATTAATATATGACATACCAATAAATGCTTATAATTTTGTCATTTAATATTCGTTTCCGATGCTTTTCTTTCGTGATTTTTAATTCACTGTAAGTGTGTGTATATTGTTCATCTATTACATTACAAACGACGTCGTATTTTATTCTGTTCAATGTATTCAGTGTATGTTAGTCAATTTGTGTTAACACTGTAACTTGAAAATATTTGATATGAATATAAAAACCATTTTATAAAAAAAACGAATTTTACTTGACAGCTCAAACGAATGCGAATGTTGCTCTTTCTGAAATATTTTTATTTTTTCTTATTCATGTCTAAACATATCCATATTGTTTGTAAACGATTGAATTATGAAGACGGGATGTATTTAATAAATATGGTGTTTGTTGTGTTGTGCATTGTGTGTCAGGAAACGCATCTGGTTATCGCCTGCTTGAATGGGATAAGAGCTGGTACCAATGCATATAGATAGCTTAGCAATAAAGGAAAGTGTTCTCCGTAATATGCATTATTGTTCAAGAGTTACATAAGTTAAATCATTATATGTAATTTTTAATGGTTTAAAGAACGTGTAAATGGTCGATTTTCAACCATAAAAAAGCGTATTATTATATTGGACAATATATATCCAATATATATGACATATATCTATGGCGATGATGGCAGTTACAATGTATTGTATATAAAGTATTCTGTATATGCTACATGCGTTTACAATTTAAGTATATGCTTTTCAAAAACGAGTCAGTAATTAAAGCATTATCGGAATATACATGGACGATCTCATTCCCGCAAGCGTAATTTGTTCAAACATAAGACAACCGCATACCTTTCCATGAACATATATCATGTTCATTTCCATTAGAATATACTCAATCTCTTTGATACTGTCACCCCAACTAAACAGATGAGTAGCTCCGTTGTCATCAGGCGTATGGAAATCGTTCAGTGTTTGCCGACTGTGAAATTTATATCATAGAATGATAGAGACACACGACCTATTGATGCGGTGCATGCCATTATTAAACATCCATTGTTCTGAATAGCAAATGACAGTTCATGAACCTTTGGGTGGGTCAGCACACCAATTTCATCTTATATACGGAACGTGTAAATTTAAAATGCATGTCGCATTCAATTGAACGTGCATTTGTTTTGCACCAATAATTGTTCAGTAAATGTCATTTGAAACAGACCAATTGTATGTATTAAAATGGCACTTTTTCAAATATGTATGCCGTTTTATTCAGATTGAATATGCTTAGGTTTATGGATGTATATGCATATACCTATCGACTAAAAATAACAATATACATTCGTATAAACAATATCCCGTGGGAACTTAATGGATAGGTGCTACACAGCATGAATAACCTTATATTGTAATAAGCGGTTTGAATTGTCTTGTAAATGGCAATGCAATCCTTCAATTAGCCAAATTTACATATGCGCATGGGTCATATGACTGTTGTATGTGTATTTCTTTTTTTGTCGGTGTCATGGAAAGCAATATTTAGACATTTGATATTTGTTCTGCACTAGAGAAGAACCAGTCGCATATATATAAATTACTGTTGGCATATAACAAAGGTTTACAACAAATCGATTTTAGTTGTTGTCGTTAAATGATTATATCAGCTGAATGATGGTAATAATGCAATAATGACAGCTGAAATAAATCCGTTTGGAATAAACATTCAGATCTAGCATAAACCTCCCGTTCAAATAAATAAACAACTGTTTTGCGCTAAAGATTTCACTTCAAGGAATCGCCACATGCTAATTGTATCATACCATTTTATGTCGCACTGGGGTTTGTGTTTGCGTTCTCTGAAAATGTTTTCCAATTAACATACTTGCCATGGTCGCAATTTTTGAGTATTTAGTTGTCCATCACTCGGAAGAACAATAATGAGCTTCTTCCAGATAAATTCCTCACAAACTGAGTTATGTTTGCTTCTGATGTATGCATAATGCGTTTGACGTTTGGTTGTGAGCCTCAGAATAGTTTCTTTTGTATCAGGAATGGCATAAACAAACTACTCAACATTATCAATTATTATGGATACCAAAGACTTTTTATGGTATTGTTGCATTAAGTAGCATAATTGTTGCATTGAGCGCATGCATTCCTTATTAATAATTATGTTTGAAAATGTAGTTTTCATGTTTCAAACTTGAGATCATATAACCCCCAGATTATTGGCAAATAGTTTATGATATCCATTAGCTATAAATTATAAAACAGTACTAACTTTTTGATGTATTTTCACAAAGCGCGTTGTCTTCATTCGAGGAACCTGCTACTTGATTTGCTTTGGGATTGAGGTAGTTTAAGTAACACTTTGACTAATGTTGTATTAATTTTCAATGAACAACGATAGTTGGATTGGTATGTCTTCACTTGAAAAAAACTATTAAAGGGAGATTTGTATCATACTTTACAAACATATATATGGAAAAACGTATCGCGAATAATCGATATTAATTTGAAACCACACATTACTGTTCAAAAGTTCCTGTTTTTTGCTATGGATATAACGTCGATATTTTAACATCATTTTGGTAATGCATGCATATTTACAAATGACCCGGACACGGAATGTTGTGTCATAAATGTATGTTTGATTAGAAACTTGGTTTGATAGCAACTTTTTAGTTGCCGTTTATGTTATAATATTTACACGCGTGTGATGATTCTTGCTCTTGATCAAAACTAGATTTTAATATACGCGTTTGACAACTTTTGAAATGGCTTCGTAGATGTGTATTACAATATCATGACATTTGAATTAAAAAACAACAACAGAAAATCACACTCTAATAGTATATTTTAATCTCCCCAGACACGCGACAAAACGAACGTGGTGTGATTTATATGAGATGAATATGTAGCCCGCGTTGTTTTAGATTGTTGAAATCCTTTTTAATCAGTGGTTAGGTATTCGCATCGTTATATTCAAGAGATATCATAAATCACATTACCAAACATCCGCATGATCATATACACGTGTAGTAATACATAAATATGGTCTATTGACATGCATTGAGTTGTATGAACTATTAAATTGCATACGTAATACGTTTACACTTATAACATGTGTCCTTGAAGCCAACATGCAACTCAAAAAGTATATCCAGGAACACCAATGCCCTTTAATTCCATACACTTGCGTAAGGACACCTGTCTAATTCTAGACATACATTTACGTTGTATATTTGTAAAAACACAACGTAGACACAAATGCTTCGCGTTTTCGTGGAATAATTTGTTGAATTCGAATTGTTTTTAATGTAAACTGTTAAAAGTCGCGAAAATTACATTATAAGTGTAGGTATTTACCACTAAATGACGTTAATTGCGATAGCGTTATAAAGTGTTTGCAAATATATGACATCCAATACTCTGTATCAGTTAAATATGTGTTGCTTCGCCTATACCGTACATGCGTTAATACGAATGACATATGTGTGTCTCGACATAACTTAACAATAAAGAAACTACTCTCACTCGATATAGAGTTAACTTTTAATGAAGGACGATATGTCTATAAAGTTCACACACAGTTTGAAAAAAACGAAACTGATGTCAGGTGGTTTATCGGTCACTTGTCTTAAATAAAGGACCTACTAATTGTTTATAATAATAATTCAATACTACTCCAGTAGCTGGAGTTTCACTTCTTTATATTGTTAGTTATTTCGTAAGGCGTAAGCTCTTCATAAAGTTTTTCAAGAACGTTGATGGACTGTTTAACATGCTAAACATGTAATGCCAAGTTGTTTTGTTAAGACACATGGCATAGCAAATACCGTCATATGTTATCGATACTTGTTTTGATTCATTTTGAAACTGAATATTCGACTGCGTTTTAAAAGTGAATACAAACTTGAACGGATATTTACGCACACATTCGAAAATATGCAAAAATTCTTGCAAAATAAGATATTGCTGATTGGATTGCAGAGCATAATAGTTTCTACGGGGATAATAAATACTATCTTAACGTACAAAACAATCGGTTGTGTCACATTCTTAAAAGATGTTAACTGTGTATATCAACAACCGTATTACAACAACACACAGGTAAAGCATCAACTTTATTCGCTTGACACAGTAATTTTGCATTCCCATTTGGGCCGGTTTATATAGTTATCATACGACTTAATGGCGATCGGCAAACATCAGACATTTGCGTGATGTGTATCGAACACGGCAGTACAAACATGCCAAATAAATCCTCTGCACATATTTATAAAGATGCGCGCATCGATCATGTTGTTGCACCAATATAGTACAATAAATTAAATGATCGCTATTTCTTTGAATTAGAACGGTACAATTACACCGTACTATCGGTTTATGACACCGAATCCGCTTTTTTAGACTTTTACGGACGTGACGTCAACGGAACGTGACAAGCTTTATTTACTGAATGAATGAGATTTATGAGTAAACAATTATACCAGCGTTGATAAAGTCATTGTTTAATTTAACAATATGAAATTAATTCAATCTAAAATATATTATTCTCTATTATTCAATGTACACGCGTAAGTTAATGCTGTTCTTATGATTTGTTAATGCAATGAGCATTTGTTTTACACTGTATGCAAACGACTGGGTGGGGTAACGACGTAGTAATACCACCAACTGACCAACCTTCTTAAAATTGTGATCCGAATTCAACGGTCACCTGTGGACAACGGTCACTTTGATCATTTCCCTTGACTGACCGCTGAATTCAGGTTTGACTGTATATTGTTTATTATGTTTTAAATCAACGCAAGTGTTTTTCATACGATACAATGCTCTTTTAGCAATAAATTTATAAATTTTATAAAAAGTCGTTAACCACATATGTCAGAGTAAGTATATCAAACGTTGCATAATAACTTGTTGACGATGTTCACGGAAAACATATTGATTAAAAACACGATAATGTTAACTATGTTTACGTTTTAATTATTATTAATCAAGCATGTTCATTTATTTTATCGTCGCTTCTCATAGACTAAGTTCGTGCATTATCGAGCTATTGCGATTCATAATATAAATCAATAATGAATAAAACAATAGTTACATAAACGCACCAACTGCCTTGAATTGACAATATATTGCAATCATTTTTAGCCTTTTTACTATGTTGTCACCCGACATGTCAATCGGTCATAAGTCGAATGTGCGATGTAAATTTAGATTTAGAAGTTCCTATTTAAATATTACGCGATTTTTCCTTAGGTAAACATGTGTTAACCTTATTACTTTATTAGGGTTTAAGTATATGCATCCTGCTAAAGTGATTATTTGTATAGGTTGCGGTTTGTGCTCTCAAATCTAATTAGAAACGTTGTCATAGAGATTCGCATATGGAATAGCTGTACCGGTTAAATACTAGCTTTATAATACCATTATTGTATAGTCTGCCTTAGTTTATATTTTGTGTTTATTTCGTTTGTCAAGAATGTGTACAGCCACATCATTTGCAGCAGAAGTTGAACTATGTAATGAAATGAAAGATTTTCCTGTATACTTAGCGTACTAAATTGCTTTTGAATGGCTCTTGATTGTCGGCACAGTTGAATTGATTGGGCGACTTTTATTGAAAAACACAGACATCAAACGTGAGATAACGTTTTTTATCAGAATTAAGCGATTCATTTGTATGAATATTGTTAAGTTTACAAATTTTGTTCCGATAAATTTCTTACCCTTGCATATATTATTTTATTATAGTTTTTTTCACGCAATTGTCCTTAACCTATAAGTTAAACATTAACATACTTGTTCGCTTTTGCATTTTTTGTAGGCAAAGAAAAACTAAGTTGTATGCAGTATAAATTCGGTTTGTTGTACAAATACCATTCCGACGCATGGCCTACGATTCGTTTGATCAAACGATATGCTTTTTTTTAGTATTCCTAAAAAACATTGGCATAATGATATTATTTAAATGTATATCTTGATGCCAATCTATTGCAATGAAACACTTCAGAACATTTACCAATTCAAAGATAAGAATACAATTTAACTTAATAAGCTTCTGGAATACGACCCCTTGAATTAATAGCATTGTGCGTTTGTTGCAACTACACCGTTAATTTATGTGCATGCAGACGAACACTATAAAGGCGATAATGACGGGTGTAAATTGTTTGCAACTTACACATACACTTTATGTTATAAGCATCCCATTTCGCTACACGATGAATAACGACACATCGTGAAACTCTTACATACGTTTAAAATGTGTGTGTATTTTAGTACATATCCACTGAGCTTCAATAGTTTACTCGCGGAATTGACATGCGAACATCTGCTTCAATTTTTATAAACTGCTTACAGTTTTTTTTTGTTTTTGTTAATATCGTTGTGTAAGAATAGAAACGTATGATAAGGCGCATCCTAATTGCCCATGATTTGGTGGTTATCTTGAAAGAGTTAAGCTATCCATAGTATCATCGCATTGGTCACTGAACTTTCATTCAAGCTGATTCCTTCTTAATGGTATATTTACAAAAACACCGAAATGTCATACGTGTAATTTCATCAACAATGAACACAACCAATTAAATGTATACAAATCACGTTCTATGTTTAAATAACGCATTATTATATACAGTTGGATCACACTTCATGTGTCTTGTTTATATTTTTAAATTTATCATTTGATGGATAACTTTTGCAAATTTTGCTTAACTTTAACGCAAAACCTACTTGACAGAACGTCTATCATCATTTCAGATATAAATGCTTTCTGACGGGAAATCAATAACTTATTCTCTGCTTGCACAAAAGCTTGACGATTGCGTAGGGAAAAGTTATTGCTTAAATGATTAAATGAGACACCAACTGTTGTTACTGACATATGGTAAAAATTCAGGTAGGATTTATTTTAAATAGTTTTCTTACCAGTCTGCCTTCTGTTTGAAAATGGTTTCAATGCTAATTCCTGTTTTCTTTTCTTTACGCAAACACCCTAACTGCAGTGAGGAAGCTTCATGCGTTAATATGTTGAATACCTTTCCTATACAATCCACATGGCTCTCGCCTATTAAGTCGTATTGAGCCGTTATGACAATACATCGATACCTTGTTTAGACCCACTAAAGATTGCTTTTCTTCTGTCTGAATATGGCCTTTCCGAGCACGTCTTCGAGTTGTCCATGTCGCATTTTCAATTCAATCACTTTGGTTTCGGGTATTACTCCAACATTATAATCTCAGACAAAATGTGCGCAATTATAAACTTGCAAGTAGTTGTGGAAACAACAGCTGTTTTAATTTAATATGCAAATTAGTTATCTTATTTGTTCAGCATAAAAAAGTACATCAACATTGCCTATTTTCAATTTATTGAACCGGAGTACTTTTTATATAATTAAATATCCGATAGAGATCACACTGTATTATTGCCTGACTAGATTTTTGTATTTGTTCCCGGGTTCACAATGTCGTAAAGTAATGTTGAAACTTTCATAATATGAACTCAGTAATTTACTCCTTCAAACTAGTTCGTGTTTGTTGTGAATCACATCACTTTACATTCATTATAAAAATTTGTCAAGCTTCATACTAAACGTAACTATGATCTACATAATTTCATGGTGCCGACATGCATATATGTGTATTCATATGAATACAAGCCTGTGTACGTATGGCTGGAGTAAATTAGAGATATATGGGCATTGCATGTTTTCATTTAAAGATGAAATAGTGTATTAGTATAAAATGCACCTAGTACATAACTCGAAAAAAGAACGTAAGACTATTTCTTTCAAACTATAAACTGTTGATATGTATTTTTTCAATACATTTATCTGCTATTTGTGTAACTAATGATTGGTTTGCACATGATTAAAAAGGCACATATGTATAGTTCACATAATCATATTTTTCGACCGTCACTCACGTTGCATTTGGTATTTGAAATAATGTGGTGTTATCTGAGTGTTTGAGCAATTTCAATTTTCAAATTGTGTTAACAAACCAAATGTTAACACGTATGTGTAAGCATTTAAATTATTATTACTGTAATAGTATTTAAATGTATCAATAATGTGTCCATTACAATGTATAAATGTACATACGTACATGTTTTAAGCGATCAAATATGTTTAAATGAGCATACAATTTTTGCAATACTTTGATTTTCTAAAAAAAACACATTGACTTTCTCAGGAATGAAAGTAGAAAATAGAATATGTCAAATATTTGTTTTTAATAAGCATGCATTGTCTATTTTGTATTTCTGTTCAATTGATGCATACAATCTAAAGAAAGCCGTAACAACTCTATTTATATTGAATTGCGACCTGATTGAAACCGTTAATGGTGCCCCATTAATAGATTGGTATTTCTTATGTGTGTCATTAGGATTTCGACTGTATTCATTTGTATTTGTTTCCTGTTGGTTTATCTCGGTCATGCTACGTAAAACATGTTAGCCACATCAGACATCGTAAATTTCCTCTGTTGAAAACAACACATGCAACTACTGCCTTTTCTTCATTTTCCAATCGCCCGTAGTATTGTTCTTTACGCAGTAAATTATTGGCAAAAAAAGACATAAACATACTCTTGGTCGTGCTTACTTTACTGTCTTGTTGTAAAAATAATGCCCACACGTTATAATGAAACATAAGTTGATATTAAAAGCATGCGCTTTCATGACCAAATGCAATGAGATATCGCACAAAACAAAAACACTGAATAACGTATTATTATTGTCATATGCGGCCGATGATTGGATTGACAGGGACTCATCAGCTGGTTAATGTCTGGAACTGTTTTGGTTCATTTCCAAATTTATGTAAAGGGAACGGCCCAATGCACCTTCATGTATGTGTAAAATTAAGGTAGCTCAATATTCAACGGGTTTGTCTTACTACAGCGTAGTTGTCCGTGAATCGTTGAATGTGTATTATTATATTCGTTGTGTATTATATAAGGGTATGTATGATGTCGTCTTGATTTTAATTAAATATTTTTACAATCTCAACACAGCTGTGTTGTTGTAATTATCCAAAATAAATATATGTATAGATGTGTGTATCTAGCAATACCAGACATCTTACCACTCGAGTGATATCGAACATGTTTATCCCCACTGCACATTTGTATTCGTATACGCTATGCTTCTAAATGTGTGTTGACTGTGTTGTGTCGTATTTATTTGGCATTGGAATGGCTGGCAAAGGTATAAAGCTGTTTATTAATCATACTTTTCTGTTGCTGGGGGAAATACTCTGAGCACACGTCTTGAAATCGTGTTTGTACTCATAGCTTTTGGACAGTTGCTATGCTTGTATAATTGAATCAATGAGTGTAACTAATTTTTTAAAAGTGTTGATTACAAAGAATATTTTATACCTCGCAATCGGAACCGAGTGATGGATATATGGACGTTTACGTTTTGATAAAAAATGTAGTTCCTAAGCGTATAAAAACAACGTTAAATTAATTATATAAATATCCCTGCAAAACAGATAACATTTTCTCTAACTAGCATCAGACGTTAGAATTGACATGACATCGCCTGTCAATCAAATCCTTATCTAAGAATTGATCTACCAATCAGAGATCGATTAATCAGGCGCGCGAGTTAGTAACGAACTGTCCGCCATTTCCTAGACAAGCTATGTCTAGGTTCACCTTTATTTTAACGAGTTTCTTTTGTTTCCCTCTTTAAAAATCGTAGATTAAAATGGTAAAACGGTGTCAATGGGGATTATGTAGCTCGGAAAATCGATTTCCTGACATATTAGATGGTGGCATTGAATTTATATCGTTTCCAAAGCCGAAAAGAGATCTTGAGAAGGAGAAGAGACGGATGAATGCAAGCGGTCGTCATCACAAACAACTGAACGTCAACACTGTCAAAATCAATTACAATATCTTATTATCGAATATACTAGCAGATTTAAATAGTTTATGTTATCGATCTGATCATGACATAATAATTCATGTTTTTAATAGTTTTGTCAGTTACTAGGTGATTAAAAAAAGCAAGGTTCATCTGCATTACTTTACAAGAGGTAAAACCCAGCAAGAAGCCTAATTCATGCTGTTTTATTACTCTGATAGTAATGCACTTTATTGTCAGTATACGTGTTATTTGAAGGTGACACGTGATATCTTATCTTAATAACGGTATCTACACATGTGCAAACATGTAGTGTCACCAATGAACGCTTTTAATCCACACTTGGAGATCGAATGCCTAGTTCTCATTTTTTCCAAAGAGTTTCGTTTATTTTGTTTAAAAAAAAAGAAAAATGGAAACGAAACATCGCAAAACGGTGTAAATAGGGATTATGTAACTCTGACATTCGGTGTCCAGAAAGATTTCCAACGCGGAAATGCGGTCTTGACAAGAGCGAATGGAAGCTTCTTATGTGTAGAATTACCGAGACCCCCCTTATAGAACGTTCATTTATGTCAAAAACTAGAAATGTCATATAGGCAATAACTAAGCATTAATAAGTATGAAATATATTACGTGTGCATGTAAAATAATAGAAAATATTGGTACCCACTATGCGTTTATTAACGAAATCAACGTTATTAATCGAGTTTGTGTGTGTGTGTCAGAAACAATTGAAAACCATTTTATGTAATTATTTTGATAAAAACGTATCAATAATGCCAGAGTTATTATTACTGATATAACCACTAAATGCGGTTACTCGGCGGAAGTCGGTACCTGCGCGTGCGTCTGATACGGGTAGCTTTATTAAGCAGCCTGGCTGAATTTTCCTTCATACAACGCTAATTTATATCAGACAATGACTAAACTGATTGTGGTGTGCACTTTCAATTAAAGTGATTGATAAATGTCAAATAAGCAATGTTTTAATATTATTAATATGATCACTTTTATACGTAATAACATGACGGATTTAGGTACCCACTCGACGTCAGAAAGCGCGTGAAACTTCACCGAAATCCCAGTTATAAAGCGATATTTTGTGTCAAATACACGAGGGAAAATATTTCGTTAATATTTTCGTAAATAACATGGGTAAATACCGGGATATAAGTGTTAATTTATTGCTAATAACGCCATTACACGTAGTACAGGTTCGATTTCGGTAAGCGCGCAAGCGTTTGAGAGCGTGTTTAATGTACCGAAAAAAAACGTTATAAATAGCTGATGTTCTCTATAAACGTATACGTTTGCATTTGCATAATAACTAAATGACACAACCCACTTTTGCATGTGTTATATGGTGTGAAAAAGTCCATGAAAATCATCCGGAATATCGCGTAAATCTATATGCAATCTATAGGCAAAGAAGCCATTTTGGTGTTAGCTTGTCTAGGTTTGCTACCCACTGAGCCACGAATTTAAGTCGGTGGAGCGATCATCGTCCAGGCGTCATGTCAGTTGCCATACAACCATTCGTAACATTAAGTTCGCGCCTTCCTTATTGTGCTCCAAATATCTATTGCCATTTGCGTATCAATTATGCTTATCTCATGTCGCGGCGTCTTCGTATCTAAGCACATGTTCGTAATTACTTCTTCTGGACAAGACTATTATCTAATTGGAAACACCATCGAAAGGTTTTGGTCGGTAATTTGAATTGATGTTTGGAGTCTTTATTTACTCAATATCATACGTAGTGCTGGAACGTTATTCGGATTACGTCATATACATGTTGAAAAACATATTTTAATGTCGGAACGGATTTTTTTTTTAAATTCGAAACAACTGGATGCTGAAAAGAAACGCTTCATTTGCCGTGTAATTGAAAATTGATAACAATATAACCAATATGTATCCACAAACGTGCCAATTGTGAGCACATCTCCAATTATCTATTGTCAAACTTTTCAGCCGAAATCAGTGAGAAATACGAATTTTGATATCATTTTGTTTGCATGTATTTGGTGTTTATTTACTCAGCAATGACACTGCACACGCTCATTTATAAACCATTTATTTCTCATGATTATTAAGCATTCATTATAGTTGCAAAGGTCTATATATTTTTAAACACAAATGTGTATTATTTTGTCAAGACACAATTAAAAGGAAACCATTGCAAACAATTTATAATGAAATTTTTGCGTACTACACACACGTTTTCTGAATTGAAAAATAATACTATAATTAATGAATAAATAAAAAGTGATGACCAACCGTAGGATCTTATTTATTCCCGGTTTATGTACAATCGGTTTATGTATGTATATCCATTATATATACCAAAATGGTAGCACATAAGCATAAAAAAACATATCACTGTAAAGCTGTGTAATTAAGTGTTTTTATCATTGATTTGCTGTATGCGTATGAGATGGTGTTCTAACGACCACACGTCATATATTCAGTACGTTAGTTGAATATACTCGTATGTGTTTATCTTGAAACAAGTACGAAAACATATTTATTTAAAATGATAACCCAGTGACTTTATTATATGAATACATGATATCCACTGTCAGATTTGTGTTTGCAAGTTATAAATACACGATATGGAAATTTGAAGTAGTATGTAATCACACAATATTTGCTCAATAATAACATACTAAATATTCAGTTATTAAAACTATTTGCCCTAAGGACATTATTGTTAGCCTATGATGTACTTTAATTAAATTGTACTCTTCACGTCTCGCTTGACAATATGTTTCTTTGTTTCGCATTGTTCTTCCTAATAGTATTTATCTATTTTCCGCAAATTCTCTCAACTAATCACTCACCCAGCAGAACAATGATGGGCGGCCATCTAATAAATTCCTAATATCCGGTGTGATATATGTCATCTGATGGAAACATACGATGTTAGAACATTGCATTACGAGCATGGCATATTATCAGTATTATCAGAAATCTTATTAACATAACTGAACATCTCAATATTGATGGATACCACATTCGTTGTACGGTTTTATTTATTAATTAAACACTCTGTTGTAATGTGTATATATTTGTTTTGGTTCAAATATTTTAATCCGAATATTTTATCATTGCGATGCTAGTGTGTTAGTTTGTTTATTTTGAACATGTGGAGAAAGTGTATTTTTTTCAAAATGTGTTCAGAACAATTTTAGAGTTTACGTATGAAATTGGAAACCGACATTAATTATATAGACTAATATTTGAAAACAATTAAAACTTGTGCACGGATAATCATTAAAGAAGAAGTTCGAAGAAAATAGACAATACAGCAGAAAGCTGATCACGTGAGAACATTTTGTTAATTTAATATAAGACATACAATGCATACATGTATATGATCATAAAACAAAGTGATAGAATGTAGTAACAATAATGTTCAGACATGTTATAAATGATATGCTAATATATACTTTTTAGACCTTGTGGTTTTCCTTTAGGTAATAAAGGTTAATATGTATTGTTTGGTAGGTGTTTTTGTAAACAAAGAGAAAAAATCATATCAAACAGAATAGTTATGAATACGGATGAGTTTCATAAAGTAAGTAGATCGCATACTGGACTTATTTATGAAAGTTGATTGTGTTTCCATTTTTGTTCAAACATATAAAAGTATCATTGTTAGGGCTATTTCTTTTTCGATTTGAATCTTCAGTTTTAAATAATTGATGAAGCAGTTCATTGAAGGTAGTTGTTTTCTGCATTTCATGCTGAATATAAAATATTTCATTAATATAATTGTGTTAATCACAGCGTTATTAATTCACAGCGTTATTAACCTTTGGGTATTTACTCCTAAACTGTTGTCTAAGAGAGATAGTTTAACATGTATGCTGTTTCTCTAGATAGGTTATCAGTTGATTCCATAGATATTGAATATGTTTACACTCCCAGAAAAGGTGTTCTATTGGTTCGATATGTTCACTTCACATATAACATATATTTGTGTTGGATAGGTTGCACTTAAAAATATATTTATTTGTAGATATTATTCTCTGGATGTATGTATATTGAAAATTTCTCAGTGTGCTATCAGAAGCTGATGTATATGGCATGACAAATATTTGTTTCCGATTGAATTCTTTTTTTCCAAGAAGGTTTTGCCTTTAAGTTTAAGCTTTAGAGATTTTGGCAGGGGTTTAATTTGAAGTGTGTACAATATCTTGTTCGTTTTGTTTCGTTTTGCAATTATGTTTTCTCCGAAAGTTGTTTGAGTACATGGTGTGTCATTTGTTTTGGTAGCAGCTTTGATATGTATAGGTATACTTTTGATCAATGTTTAGTACATCAGGAAATAACTAGTAGGTACCCGAATATGTAGCAAAGGTTATCAAAAGAATAGAAGTCGTTTATTATGTAGTCTACATATTTTTTGTTTCGTTCGAACCAATCTTTATAGAAAAACTTTTTATGGTATGTAGTTATGTCTTTATTGTTGCATAGAATGATTTTACTGTATACTTTGATTTCTAAATTATGAGTAACTCTACACAATGCCGATAGAACATTCGATAGAAATATGCTTTTGGTTGAAATGTCATCCAATATATTATTGTCGACATTACATTTAAAAAGTAAGGAGTCACCATATGTTTTAAGAATTTTCTCGTAGAATAATTTCCATTTACTCGTATTGGTATTAACCAAATATATGTTAACCCAACTGCATTTAATTGCATTCAGGAATGAATCTATATCCGTTAGTCTGATACCTCCATATTCTACTGATTGCATTTATTGAGTTCGTTTAATTATATCAGGTTTACCGCCCCATATAAAATTAAATATTTCTGGTTTTATACCTTCAATAAAATCATTTAGTGTATTTAGCGTATAAATTAATTTAGGAAGTGCGAACGTTTATAACATGGTCTTTTTTTCCGATTAGTGTAAGTTTACTATGCTGCCATGATTTTAAACATTTTTTTTGTAATTTAGACAATATGTTTTTTAGAATTGTTACATTTTCATTGTTTGTAAATGTTATTCCTAACGTTGTGGCTTCATCTGACGTCCAGTTGAATTTCATTTATTTTTTAAGATAAATATTACTTTGTTTAAATGTACCTACTCGTAGAACAGTGCAGTTTTAACATGGTAAGTAAACAAGCATTTAGTATTACGCGATGTGTTTATACATGCTTGAAATTTGAAATAGGCAACCAGATAGTGTATACAGGTTATTCAATAACCTTTACGTCCAATAACAATATATACAAGGACATTTAAGTTCGCAATGAACCTGAAATTGAACATTGACCAATTTAACTACGATGTAATGAGGACAATGGATGTGATGTTCTACGTTACTATTCTCTAGAAACAATATATACTTGCCCGTTATCAGAAACTTACTTAACAAAGATATAAAGTACGTAGTGCCTACACTTGTCATATTAAACATTAGTCACAAAAAATGAAAAAAAAACACTAGTCGTGCAATCTATATTGTGTTTACAATAGCAACTACATAAAATGAATTAATATTTATCTTAAGTGCGTTGTGAATCATGTACATTACGGGGACAGACGAATAAATACTATATTAAACACGTTATTACATGCACATACATCGTTATAGCACATACCTTTTAATGTTTTTCACTTTTACCTTTAATATCCTTTGTCGATGCATTCCTTTTATGATGTTTTAATTTTCTGTAAGCGTATGTGTATTGTTCATGTTGTACACTGCATACATTTTATATTGTTCAATGTATTCAGTCGAGTTCAGTCAGTTTGATTTTAACACCGTTTATTGAACATATTTAATATGAGTATAAACATGTACTTTATACAAACACGAGTTTTATTTAACAGAACAGACGAAAGCGTATTTTGCTCTTTCTGTAATATTTGGATGTCTTCAATTCGATATGTTATATGCATGCATGCATATATAGACTGCTTGTAAACGATCGAATTATTAAGGCGGGATCTATTTCATAATTGTGGTGTACGTTATGCTATGCGTTATGTGTCAGGAAACGCATATGGATATCGCATGCTAGTGCTGGTAAAGAGCCGGAAGCAACGCATGTAGAAAGCTTAGCAATAGAGGAAAGTTATTATGCATTATTTTGCAAGAGTAAAAGTACGTAAATGATTGTATATGTCCTCTTTGACCAGATGGCAACAGCAAGCCGCTAACGTCTCCGTGATAAACATACGGTTGAAAGAACTTATTAATTATCGATGATCAACCATATTAACAGCATATTGTATATTGGACATTGGACAATATCATTTAAAACATCAGTGGTAGATGGTAATTATTTTATACAATCTATTCGTTTTTTTATTTTTTATTTTCATTCTTTTGAAAATGAAAAAGATAATGAAAATGAAAATGAAATGTATTCGTTATTTGCTTTACTCTAAAAGTATATGCTTTCTAATATAAAGTCCATAATTAGTGCATTACCGGAATATACATGGGTTATTTCAGACCCGTATGCGCAACCATTAGAAAGACTCATAGCAGATAAATCCAGTTCCGTTCAATACGAATATACTCAATCTCTTTGACAAGTTCTGTAACCCCAACTTCACAGATGAGTAGCTCCGTTGACATCAGGCGTATGAAAATCGTACAGTGATTGTCGACTGTGAAATCTACATCGTAGAATGATAGAGACGCACGACTTATTGATGCGGCGCATGCCATTATTGAACATCCACTGTCCTAAATAGCAAATGCATATGACAGTTCATGAAATCTTTGGGTGGGTCAGCAAACCACGTTATGTATATAAATACACGGACACGGAATTTTGTAGCAAGAATGTAGTTATGATTATAAACTTGGTTTAGCATCACCAAATATATTGAATATCTTGATTGTTTTGAAACAAAGGTTTGTTAGCAAGTTGTTAAAAGTGGTTTATGCAATAATTTTTACAATTTGTATTTTTGTAGTAGAATTATCAAAACCTAATTTAAATATAAGAACGTAATTCAATCTGTTTGATAACTTTGGAAATGGCTTTGTACATATAAATTACAATATAGAGGAATTTGAATTTGAAATCATTTATGTTAGTATATTTATATACTCACCAAACACGCGATTAAACGCTCATTATGTGCTCTATCTAAAATGAATATGTGGCCCGCGTGGTTTTTTATTGTTGAATTCCGTATAAATCAGTGGTAGCATATACACATCAGTAAATTCAAGAAACATCATCAATGAATTACCGAAAATACGCAAGATCAAAAACAAGTGTAATTATACATGAATATGGTCTATTCACATGCATTTATTTGCATGCACTTTTAAATTGAATACGAAAACATGTATTCGTGAAGCTAACATGCAACACAAAAAGTATTTTCAGAAATATCATTTCAACTGTCATTTTATTAAATTGCCTTGCATGAGAAATCCTGTCGAATTCTCGACATACATTTACCAGATATATTTATGTATAACAAATGTAGAAACAAATACTGCGCGTTTTCGGTGAATGGTATGTTGAATTTAAATGTATATGTTTATGTAATATATACTTTAAATAGTCACGATTATTACATCAATAGTATAGGTATATAACACATCATGCCGTCAATTGCAATAATTTTTAACAGCGTTTGCAAAAATATTACATCCAATACCCTTTACAAGTTTTTACATGTGTTTCTTTACTAAAACCGTACAAGTAAAATGAGTTAACAATATTGAAAGGAATGTGTCTGGAAGTTACTTAACAATAAAGAAACAACTCTCGCCCGATAATGCTAACTTTTAATTAAAAAAGGACGATATGTCTGTAAGGTTCACATAGGGTTTATAAAAAAACAACTTATACAAGCCGGTGTTTAAGTAAATACGTAAGTCGTAAGCAAACACTTCATTTTACTTATAAACAACGATGATTACCTGTCTGATCTGATAAAAATGTAATGTCCAGTTGGTTTGATAAAAGCTATCAAATTAAATGACACTGGAAATGCCTTGATAAGTTGTCAATACTTGTTTTGATTTTTTTTTTAAGCTGAACACCCGACCGTGTTTGAAAAATGGAGATATACTTAAAAGGATATTAACGCACGCGTCCGAAAATGTTCACACATTCTTGCAATATAAGATATTTCTGAACATAATAGCTTGGACGATTTTACGAGAATGAAAAAAAACGTACAAAACGAACGGTTGTGTCAATTAGTTACGGAAGTTAACTGTCTATGTCATCAACCGAATTACAACAACATACATGTAAAGTATCGACTTTATTGGTTTGGCACTGTTATTCTGCAACCCCATTTGGACGATTAACTTAGCTATTATACGGCTTGATGGAACTCGGCCAATATCAGCCAAATGCGTTATGAATATTAAACAAGGGGACACAAACATTCTAAACAAATCATCTGCACATTTTTATCATAATGCTCTCATCGAAAGTTGTGATGGAAATATATAGCATTTTTATATTTGTTGATCAAATGTGTTAAATGAACCACTTATACAAGATTATATTTTCCATAAGAATGGTAATTTACCAATAAATTTATCAATTTTATAAAAGTCGTGAAATCACATATGTCATAGTAAGGATACGTTGATTCATAATTTGTTGATGATGCTCACGGAAAACATATTGATCAAACACGATAATATTATCAACTTTTTAATGATGTTTTATTTAACTTGTACAACTATTGTATCATCACCTTCTATAGAGGTAGTTGGTGCATTACCGAGCAAATTCGATTCATAATACAAATATATATTAAATAAACCAAAAATTACACAAACGCATCAACTGCCTTAACTTCACACTCTGTTGCACTCTATGTGTGTTGGCATTTTTACTATGTTGTCAACCGACAGGTCGTCAATCGATCATACATCGACTGTGCGATGTATATTTATGATTATCAAGTTTCTAGTTACAGGTTAAATCCGTACACGATGTTCAATTAGGTATACATATGTTAACGTGATTAATTTATTGAGGTGTTAAGAATATGCATCCTGATGTTGTGGTTATTTGGAAATTTTGTTTTTTGTAGCGCTTAAATCATATAAGAAAAGTAATCACAGAAATGCACTTAGGTAATAGTTGTACCGGTTATATACAAGCTTTAAAGGGACTGTCAACCACGACAACGAAGAAAAGAAAAGTTGTAAAATACCGTATTTGTTACAATTATTAGTTCATATTGATTACAATATCACGACTAGTATATTATAAGACTTGTAAAAAGTTTTGACGTTTTCATATTTTCAGTATATTCGGTAATAAATTTTACTGGGTATGTCTACCAGGTAACTATCAGTTAACTATAAATAACGTCAGTAGATTGATCATCATCGTTACGTGGTAAGCCCAGGAGTGCAAATTGTGCATGCGTAGTGAATTGTATATATTTTATATATAAAATGATCAACCTACTTGCGTTATTTATAGTGTGTATATCGTTTTGTCACCTATTTTTGGCGATGTACTTTCGATTTCACATTGCGAAATTTTATTACCGAATATACTGAAATTATGAATTTTTTTCAAGTAATGTTATATACCAGTCGTAATATTTTAATCAATATAAACTAATAATTGTAAATAAATACGGTATTTGACAACTTTTAAATTCTTCGTCGTCGTGGTTGACAGTCCCTTTAAGCTACCAATATCGTTTAGTCTGCCCTGTTGTGCTTATTTCGTTTGCCAAGAACGTGTATATGTGTCTTGTTCTGATAAAACTGGGCATAATGCATGTGCGTAAAGTGTCGTCGCATATTAGCCTGTGCAGTCCGCACAGGCCAATCAGGGACGACACTTTCCGCTTTTACTAGATGTTCGGTAAAAAGGGACTTCCTTTAAACGAAAAATACCATTAAAGCGGAAAGTGTCGTCCCTAATTAGCCTGTGCGGAGTGCACAGGCTAATCTGGGACGACACTTAACGCACATGCATTTTGCCCAATTTTCACAGAACAAGACACATAGGTCGGTGTTTGAGGCACATTATGTGTAGTACAAGTTGAGCTATAAAATTAAATGAAAGATTTTCTTGTATACGCAGCGTACTAAATTGCTTTTGAATGGCTCTTGATTGTCGACACAGTAGGATTGATTGAGCGACTTTTATTGAAAAACACAGACATCGACGTGCGATATCAAAAGCTTACGTTTTTTTTCATCCGAATTGAGCGATTTACTCGTATAAATATGGTTACGTTTACAAAACAGGCTCTGATTAAAAAAATCGCATTGAAGATATTATTTAACAGTTTGATAATTGTGTGCTTAATCTATAAGTTAATCAGACATTATAATGAAGAAAATCAGACGATATAATGAAGAAACGCATTTGCTATTGCATTATATATAAGCGAAGAACAACTAAGCGATCCAGTATTAATTCGTGTAGTTGTAATACCAACTCGATGCATTGCCGACGATTCGTTTGATCAAATGACATGCTAATATATGTTGCCAGTGATGTAGGAAACGTCAATAAAGTGTTCATGGTTTTCTTTCTATAGAAACAACCAATACCTATGCAACAACATTATACGTCGTTTTTTATTTGCTTGTACGGATCATTTTTCATAATTAACCCGACTTATATTAACCATTAATCCATTTAACAGACAATCGCGCTGATAGAAAAACGTTTGCGCACACATTCTTGAATCGTTATTTGTTGTGAACGACACATAAATGTCATTGATTTGTAAGGTACACGCACATGAAAATATTGTGTACATAGCCATATCCTTTAGAAAACAAGAATCATACGTTTACCGTACTGTCCCACTTTAATGACGTACTCATCCATTTGAATATCTTATATATCTCATGTATTATGCTGGCTTGCAGTCTAGACATATAATATAACGGTGGGAAAACCGCGCATTTAATACTCAAAATTGGGACGGAAAGGAAAAGCATATGTGCTGTTTGACGAACGCAATGTTTAGTTTCACCAGTTTAAGTTTACGTTAAATAACCTTTTCATACGTGTGTAAACATAGTATACGGTGTTATACCAAGCATTTCTCGCAATATATGTATGACTGTAAACACTAAGGCACCTTGGAATGCATTTTTAACGTCATGATACTTGATACTTGATTACCATCAAAGTCGGCATCACATTACCGTAATGTATCTGGAATTAATAGTTTCGTTGCAACTACTCCGTCGGTATACGTGTATGCATACGCCCCCTATGAAGGGCATAATGTTAGGTTTAAATTGTTTGCAACTAACACATACCATTTATGTTATACGCATCCCTTTTCGCTACACGATGGATATAAAAACACATCGTGAAACGCTTCCATATATGTTTTCAATGTGTGTGAATTATAGTACATATGCATTGTGCTTCAATAGTTTACTCGCGGCATTGACACGCGAACATCTGTTCCAGTTTCTATCAATTGCTAACAGTTATTTGTATTTTCTTAATATCGTTGTGTAAGAATAGATACGTATGATAACGCGCATCTGACCGCGCATTATTTGGCGGTTATTTTGTTAAGCTATCAATAATATTGTCTCATTGGTCACTGAACTTCATTTATGCTGATTTCTTCTTAATCTTATGTTTACAAAAACACCGAAATGTAATACTGTTTATTTCACCAACAATGAACACAACTAAATGAAATGCATGCAGATCACGTTTTTTGTTTAAATAACGTATGATATAAACAGTTGGATAACACTTCAGGTGTATTGTTTATTTTCACAAATTTATTATATTATAGATAGCTTTTGCGAAATTTGCTGAAGTAATGCTTAACTTAAATGCAAAGCCTATTGGACAGAACATTTATCATCCGTTCATAAAAAATACTTTCTAAAAGGGAATCAATAAGGTATGCTTTGAAAGCACACACTCTTGACGATTGCGCAGGGCAAATTTATTGCTTACGTGAGATACCAGTTGTCGTTACTGATATATGGTAAAATAGTAAAAAATTGGGTAGGGTTAATTTCCAGTAATGCATTTTCCAGTATGACTACGTTTTGCATTTTAAGGAGCACATAAACATGTGTCCATGTTGTCAGCATTATGACCTCGACCCTTTGCCGTGCTTACTTCACTGGCCCGTTGTAAAAATAATTATTGAAAGTAATAAGAACATGAAAATTGATATATAAATCTTTAGCAAAACGGACCAAAACCATGAAGAAATCGCACGAAACAAATACCACTAAACAATGTGTCATTTGTGTCAAATGCGGTCGATGATTGGATTGACAGGGACTCATTTGTGATTAATTTGAAGAACAGTGTTGTTGTATTTCCCAGAAACTGTACAGTGAACGGCCCTCTGTTCTTCATGTGTGTTTGTAGAATTAAAGTAGCTCAATAGCCAAACGTTTGTCGCACTGCAGCGTTTTTGTCCGTCTATCAAAACAATTTATAATGAAACGTTAGCGTACTGCACACACGTTTTCTCCGTTACAAATAAGATCATTATAAATTAATAAATTTAAAAATGACCCAGCTTAGGTTCTTACATGTTTCTGGAAGAATGTAAAACTATATTATATTATACCAAATTGCAGATTACTTAACTGTGTTACTTAATAAAATTATTTTGATACTAGCATTGCATAAAATATATATATATATATACTATAGTTGAACATACTTGTATATGTTTATCTTATGATTACGCAGTGACTTAAATATATCAATGCATGATTTCCACTGTCGGTTTAGTGTTTACAAGTCATAAATACACGATATATTACATATCTATAACGTGTAATCACACAACATTACGCTCAATTATTGAAAACTCAATATTCAGTTATTAAAACTATTGGCCCTTATGTTGTTATTTTTAGAATATGATATATTTCAATTCCATTGCACACTTCACGTCTCGCTTGGAAATATGTTTCGTTCTTTTGAAGTGTTCTCTCTAATAGTATCCATCTATTTGCCGCAATTTCTCTGAACTAAGTTGTCAATCACTTGCCAGAAAACTGATGGAAGGCCATCTGATAATTTCCTCACATCCGGTGTGATATCGATCTGTCTTGTGATGGAAGCATACGGTGTTTAAACATGGCATTGTGGGCATTGGGATATTATCAGTATTATCAGCAATCTCATGAACATAACTGCACATCTCAATATTGATGGATACCTCACGCGCTGTACGGTTATATTTGTTTTTTTTTGTTTTTATTCGTTTGAATAAGTTTATATTTTATCTGTGGTTTATTTGTTCACATGTTTACTTGTTTATTAAAATACATCAGCTTTTTCCCATGTATCTGTGTTAACTTTTGTTAATGAAAACACTACTTGAATAGATTGGAAATGGGAGTATGTTCCGATATTCTTTGATGACAGAGGATGATAACATACATTATATATATTGTATATAATTAAAAAACGCGTAATGAAAAATTCACTTAATATGGAATCTGGCGTGAAGTATACTCTGGCGTTAAAAGAAGTATCACGGCATACAATGGTAAGTCAACAATATTGTATCAGTTCGTTATTTGTTAACAAATACATATATCTAACTATGGATAGGGCAAAATGAAAATATATACATTCTATTAAATGACTTATATTACCAATTACAAATAATACATTTCAACTTGCGATAACCAGTTATGCACATATATGTAAACACAAGATATACATTGTTTACTTTACAGTTTCCTCATGTTTACACTTGTCAAAGAATGTGTTTATGAACTCATGTTTAGAACGGATTGCGATTAAGGGACCCGTTTTACGCAAACATATTTGTGAAATTATATGCCGTTTTCGGCTAGAAACAGATGTCTGTATCTTAGCAAATCATTTGGCGAATAAAAGATACGTATTTAATTTTGAGCAGTTAATATTGCACATAGAGTACATGCTTAGCATTAAAGTCAAGAGTTCAAGTATGGCATACAAAAGATTGTAAAAAAAATAGAGAAACGCTTTAATTTAATGTGAACGTGTGTGTATTTGTTGTGTCGTGCGCTTTATTAAATTTAATGATGGTAATGTATTTCAGTCGATTGCAGTTGATACCAACACGGGTTTTGTTAAGTATGTTAATTGACTTTGCATATTTTAAAAAAATACAACACGATATAACATGGGGCTCAATAGCTTAAGATAGTATATAGCTGATTTGAAACATGTCAGAATGAACGTCAAACGTTCTGCTATGTTTGGTTGACTGAAATACGAGTGTTTTCGTATGCATAATTATATCCAGACTTGAATGATATATTTTATCATTTTATTAATTTACACTACTGGTTAACATTTATCTAAATATCATCTCAGAATTTTCGCATTTATGATTTATTTTTTATTAAGCAATTGCAATCGAGCAATAAGAAAATCTTGCATTTTTTTAAGTGTTCCTGTGCATGAATCCCTACGTGCAAAATGCTTAAACAATAAAAGCGTTTTATATGTGTTTTTTTAAGAAAATACACAACAACGCATACATGTTATAATATGAATTGTCTATCGATGATGTGTCTCCCGGCATTGAATTTATTAAATGTACAAGTATAGCGTGGAACTATTTAGGTTGCATGACTAATAAGCCAATGATCCATTTGAAAACATAACACTGAATAAGTAAAGTTTTAGTTGATTATACTTCGAATAATAATTTATCTCAATGCTTTTCTGTCTTTGCGTCTTAGCATATATAACCTAAAGTAGATGGGAACATATATCCGAAATATATTCTTTTAGTAGATGTAATTTGTGTGTGTGTCGGGAAACGCATTGGGATATCGCATTCTTGTACAAGATCATCAACCATCACTTATAAATTTCGTAGTAATGCAGTAAACGTGTTATCCTAATTATGAATTTTTGCAAAACTACAAGAAGTTAAATGATATTATTTCCCATTTGACCGTTTTGCAAGAGTGCATGTAGTAAAATGATGCTGTTTCCAATTCGACCATAACGTTACAGTAAGCTTGTACGTCTCCTTAATACATATAACGCTAAATTTGAATTTTCGTTTTGCAAAAATAATAAATAGATAAAGCAAACATTTTGTTTTATTATTGACATTGTTGTTGGTTTATATATTGTATGAATTATATGCAATACAATATCAAACTATGTTATTTTTCAAATACACATTGACAATATCAAAAGCATATTAATCATTGTTCAACCATAAGACGAACAACGTATCGTGCATATTTTTCATGTACCATCTCATACTTGTCCATTCAATCTCTTTGACACGTTATTTCACACTGACTTCATGGCTGAGTATCTCCATTGACATCAGACGTATAGCAATCGTTCGGGATTTGACGACTACGAAATTTACAGCGACGAATGATTAAGACAAATGCCTTATTTACGCGGTTCATGACATCGGTGAAATTCCATTGTCTTAGATATCAAATGCATTTGTATGTATGTATTTATTTTGACCTTGCGGTCAAGGATAACCCATGAAAGTGCAAGCACTTATTTCCAATGGGGTCCTTTGGTTTTGCTGAAGAGACAGCAAGCAGAAGGGACAGTATTGGGATACAAGGAATCCGGGTGCGGTACCCTAGCTCTTTGCGAATAGATACCTTGGTTCTTTTACGTGCTCAGTGTATAGCACCGATACACACGAGAATTACCTGGGTTTCATACCAGTACATCTCTAGTTGGGTGGGAAACACTTGAAGCATTTCTGAAATTTCCAGTGCCCCGATCGGGATTTGAACTGGAATGGTAGACCAGAGTGTCACCACTCGACCACCGCACCACCCATAAACTTTTTAAACTACTTTGCGTGATATGATAAGCTTATATTTGTGCTAATGTAAAATAATAGGCGCAACCCAGTTGTATTAATTTAACGTATAAGGACATTTCTGTCTGTAATGAGTTGTGTTGTGTAATCTCGACTGGGTTCAAGTCGAATCTTGCAGCTAAGATTTGTATTGGCATTGTATATGGTAAGATGATGTTGTGTAAGCATAGGTTATGATACAATGACCTGTGTGGTACATCAGACTATTTTCATCTAATTTGCATAGTTAATCACAAGAACAGGATGTAACTTCCTTATGTTGTATCGTCTGTACAAATGTTCACATTGAAATTAGCACTTGATTGCATTCATGTTTTCTGAATTATAAGTATGTCCGGGACTGTTCCTTTCAGTACGACGACAGAGATTCGAAAACATATAGTTGGTTGGGTTCTATTACAAATAGAGCCTAATAGTATATGGAAAACAACTTTATTTAATGTAAGTTAAATGTTAACCTTCGAAATGTATATACATTTTAATAATACAAATACATAAGTTTCCCATTATTGTTTTATCTTTACGTGGATAAACAAGCAATCTTAGGTAAAATATGTATCAATAACAACGGTTGTTACACATATAAATTTACTTTTAAATACTTTGCGCCTATTGTAATGTTATTGTTGACAAAGTCAGGTCAGAAAGACAGCTTTTGTATTATAAGTGCGATGGTTGTCTTAACAGGAAAGTGTCATAAAATCACACAAAAACAACACTTCTATTGATAACGAATCTATTATTTAATATCAATAGTATAACATTAAATGTGATGTGTATTAAAACAAATATGCTCCGTATATAATATATATCTATCTATCTATCTATCTATCTATCTATCTATCTATCTATCTATCTATCTATCTATCTATCTATCTATCTATCTATATATATATATATATATATATATATATATATATATATATATATATATATATATATATATATATATATATATATGTATATATAAAGCAATTATACAAAATTGATAATTAAAAATATGTCGTGGGATCGATCATTATCATGACAAGCCAAGACGGTTACAATTTACTACACGAACATTGTCATCAAGTAAAATATACACCTAATCGCCATGTTTAAGAAATATCGCTGTACAATAAATAACTATAATTGTGATAAAACAAGGACGTTATAACGGTTTATGACAAGAGCCAACTGCAAGATGATTTTATTAAATAAAACACGACATAGCATTCAAAATCTTGTAAACCCGAGTTAATGATTGAACTTACAGTTATTGTGCTAATTTATTACGGCCTCGGAATACTGGAACTTTATTTATATTTATCCGCATTTGCGTACATAAGGAAATTATTGAAGCCATGTTAACGCGGAACATCAAATCACCATTGAATGAGCCTTGATTGTCGACGCGGATGAATACATTGAATAGCTTTACATGTATTATACAGAATATAGCAGGATGCGAATCATCCATGTTTACATATGTTTGTTTAGACACACAAGACTTTTCAAATTATATATGTTTTTGAATAGCATGAGCACACATTGTTTTTGCCAAAATAAAAACAACAACATGGAAATAAGATCGCAGGTGGGCTGCTTCATATTAATATGTAAATAAAGAAGAACTATGAAACAAAAACACATAGTCTGGCAATAATCTCTTGTATTGACCAATTGTTTATTTAATGAAGGTCGAACAATATACAGTATATGCTTTAGGTAGAAGGCTAACGCTGCATTATGATTGGATACGCTGTTCACTTGACACTTTATTCGTTTCCCGATGAGCATACTTCGTATTCAAAAAATCTTATACATGTTATTATTAACGATAATTGCCCTTCAAGTATGATTGGTTTTCATCCTTATATAATGTTTGATGATAATCCGTTGATGTTAAGCCAGATTATGTTTTGAAATTTAAACATGTTTCAGCTGAGACTTTTTTAATGAGTATAACTACATTGTACACGTTATTATATGTTGCATTAGTAATAGAAAACTCCAGAATCTTGATCAATATATGATTCTATGTTTACCTTTAGAAGGTGTTTTTCAACAAAATGCAAAGCCTGTTACAATGATGTGTAAAACTTTTCATACATGTAGCAACTTTTTTTTAAACAGTTTGGACTAGTTTAACAATTCACATGGTTGATAAGATGGTGTTTTGTTTCTGCACAATATACGCACATACCAGTTTATTAAAATTCGTCCGTAAATAGAAACTAGTAACGGAATCTGAAAATAAATGCTAAACTGTATGTATAATTAAAAGTGAATTAGCATACGCGTTCACACATTGTACTTAAATGTTTCCACCCGAAATAAGATGGTGTGCAATCATCTCTTACTTAGAAAGCAGCACTGTAAGTAGTTATCTGAACAGCGAAATGAATACTTGTGTCATTCACTACCACCGTTGAAAACTGTTTACTCTAGCACAAGGAGCTTTGAATTTTAACATTACGACAATTATCGAGGCCACGTGATGGTTTCTTGCCATATAACATTGGTAAATAATTTTCTCTCAGTGTACGATTTTATTTATTAAGTATTGAAATATAGACTGTCTGCATTGGAGAAGAAATAGTCGCTACCATATGCACTGTTGTTGATATAATTAAACAATGTTAAAACAAGCAAACTTTAGCTTTTTACGTTACATGTTGATACATATATAATGTCCAATAAAGTCCGCAATAACTAATTAGGGTTATATTTGTCGAGTACAGCTGCGCACAGGCTAGAACATGCAAATATTTAACAGCCTATACTGATGCTATATACGTGCAACAGTAAAATACATTGAAGTATTGATAGCTACAAAGTATGTGTACCGAAACGTTGAATGCTTAATTTAATCCATAAATACTCAAATAAATACTGGGATAATTCGGTATTCTCTATTCGAAATTTTACAGGATATGTTTCTGTTTTTCACCTAAGATCTCAATCTAAGGTAGACTAACATATTTATTGCATCAAACAATTTATGGTCGCGCTGGGGTTCGCTTCTTTCCTTTCCTTAAAAGGTTCTTCCCATTAGCGTACTTGTCATGGTCTGATGTCTGATAATTTAGTTGTCAATCACACGGCAAAACAAGAATAAGCTTTAACCAGATACATTCCTCACATCATTAATTACCTTTTCTCTGATGGATGTATTACTCTTAAGGTTATGCGCATCCGAATATTTACAGTGTTATCAGCAATAGCATAAAAACAACTCAAACAATCAATCATTATGATTTCCACAGGATCTATACAGTTTTGCAGCTTTCACATATTTTACCTTATTTTAACAGTTAAATGTATATTGTTCAATTGTAAGTTAGAAATACCCGAGTTTAAGTTGAAGTTATGTTCGATATTATAGTATTTATGTTTACATTGTGTATGTTGTCCATATATTTTCTGTGTGCGCTTTTCAAATTAGAAGCGCTTGCGCCTTCACAGCTCGTACGCTATGAAAAAAGGCAATACTACCGCACATAACTTTACAAAGTTAAAAATATAAGGTGTGGGTATACCGCAAAATTGTTCACATCGTTCAGGTGATGTATTCATATAATTTAATGACCATGTCACGTAATATTGTACCATACATGTATATTCGATAAACGGCAACACTTGTCTGAAATCCCCAAAATACAACATATCAGCAAAGATATAACACATCTCTATTGCGTTGTATTAAGAATGCCTAAGCTACTTTTAAATATCGTTTTGTTGCAATGTTTACACATGTGTATTTGTTGCATGCATGTATTATTGATCAGTATTTGAGTTAAATATTCGAACATATACAATTTGTTCAAGCATGTTATGATAGGAATCAAAATAAAGAAACAACATCCTAACACTCTCCAGACACTCGTTGGGTTACCCATAATGTGCTCTATGTGAGCAACATCTATAACTAGGCGGTTTAACTGACAAACACATTTAAATTAGCATTACATAAATCCTTCTACAGCTAGTATATGTGTTTTTATATGTTACATACATATATACGCATCGTTTAAATCAATATATATCATCAATCACAGAACGAGACATCTGCATGATCATATGCAAGAGAAATAATGAATGTCTATAGTCTACCGACTTATATTAAGGTGTATGACTCGCAAATTTTCATTCGCAATAAGCTTGCACTTGTCAGACATACCCATGAGCCCAATTGCAACTTATATACATTTTCACAACCGTCAATGCGTTTGTCTTTCTATAAAAATGCATAAGAAATACTGCACATGAATTGACCTGATACATTAATGTATAAAAACTTCGTAGGCATACACAATTGACGTGTTCTTGGAATGGTATGTTGACTTTAGATTAAGATTTTTATTAGAAATGTATACTTTTAAAATTTGCAAAAATTGTACTAACAGTGTAAAGATTAAACGAATAATCACTGTGCGTGCAAACATATTACCTAAATACTTTTTTTATAATTAATATAATCAATAAATTATTTCTTTGCGTTAACAGGATCAGTAATTAAAATCAAGCTATAACACCTGCGTCAACATTATTGACAGGCAGATGTCTCGAAATAACTTACTAATTAAAAAGACTCTCCCGCCCGATGTTTACTACACTTTCAATAACGTAACATATGTATACATACACAATTAACACAAACACTACGGATGTCACATTATTTGATTAACAACACCGAAACAAACTCTTCATTAAATTGTTTAAGAATATTGAAACTCTATTCAATCGTATACACATTCAATATCCTGTTGATGCGTTTAAAGCTGTAAAGACACAATACAAGGCAAATACCGTTATACGTTATCAATATTTGCTTTGATTCATATTGAAATGACAAACCAACTGCGTTTGTAAACTGTAAAACAAATTTAAAGGATATATGCGTATACGTTCGAAATGATGTGAACACTTGCATAACAACACCCAATATAAACTATAAGTCATTGCATTTCTGAGCAAATAGTGTTTAAACTTTTACCTAAATACTATCTTGGCGTATGCAATATTCGGGCCGTGTAACAATCTTGAGTATATTAAGTTTCCGAATAACAACAACATAAACGTACGCATAAACTGTACTCGCTTGAGACTATTTAATTTTTGCATTCGGACTGTCCGATTAACTTAATTATCATACGACTTGATGTCAATCGGCCAACGTAAACCAACTGCGTGATGTGAATCAAACACAGGTGAATAATACATTCTAAACAGACCCTATGCATTTGTTTAGTTTTTATATGTTTGTGCTTTAAAACTAGAATGTTATTTCTTCTTTTTTAAACGAGCCACATGTACAAAGTCATATTTTCCACAAGAGTGGCTGTTATTGCACCATCACGTTTGTGTATATAACTTAATTCGGTATACTCAATCAGTAGTTAAATCGTTTGATAAAAAACTTGTGGATGAAGTAAAGGAAAAACATATAGATCGAATATACCAAATGTTGGAACAATCAATTCTATGAGTATACGATTGATATGCAGAAATCCTGTATCAAACATTGTAATAGGGGAGTTCTCTGCGTAACCGATTTGCCACGCAATAGTGTTTCTGTTCAATTTACTATACGATACAAATCCATAACATGCACAGAATTTAACAAATGTTGAGACATATAAACACATACAGTAATATAACGACAAACGAAACCCTTTTTGCATCAATTCACAAGAATGCATCATCTCCTTAAAGGCTTTTGCTTAGCAATAGTTAAAAATCTAATTGCAAGGCCTTTCCAATATGTTTGCATACGAATTGCTGTTACCCGGTAAACTTAAGTTGACTGCGTGCCATGTATTGAGAAACAACTTCGTCCAACTAAATAACTCATCCGTACGAACATATTCATATACTAGATACTCGTTTTTACTTGATTGCATTATTGAGGTGTTAACTATGTACACAATAATTATTATGTAATGCAAACTCGTAAATTTGTTGTGTTTGTTTTGGCGCGCACATCGGATAAAAAAGAAGCATAGAAATTAACTAATTAAATAATTTGCTAGTGATACAATATCAGGGTTGCCTAGTCTGCATTCGTTTTCATTTTGTCTTAGTTTCGTCCGCGATTAATATGTATGTGTCGGCGTTTTGGTCACTTCTTTTATAGAACTAGTGATACTTTGTAATTATATAAAATTGTGGCCTGTTTACTTGGCATTCTTAATTGCTTTTGAATGGCCCTTGATTGTCGGCACATTTGAATTTAGTGGAAGACATAGCACTTAAACTTGAGATATTAAAGGTCAGCATTTTTAATAAGAATACAGTGATTTACTGGTATAAAAGTAATACAGCTTGTTAACTTTATTGATGAAGTTGATAATGGTACAGGATCTGAATTGAACAAAGGTACATCAACGTCGCTTATTCATCGAACCAGAATACTTTCGCTACTATAAAATATCTCTGATAGCTCACTATAAATATGTGCATGGTGAGCAGCATGGGTTCATTTACTCTTCCTAATGCACAGCTTTGTACATTTATTTCGAAAACCAAAAAGTAACCTCAATGACTTCTGCAAGTTACTTATGTATTAAAATGGCTACTAAACGTTAACAAGGACAACATAATTGTAAACTGTGAATATATGGCCGCGTTCGATATTCAGAGTATTCCAAAATTTGAAATAGGTGTTAAAGGTTCATTTTGATATATTATAATATTTTTTTATCTTTTATGAAGATTACGCTCTTTATTATAATCAAATAACTTTAACTCAAATAGGAAAGATAACTGTTGTTAAATCACTCTAACTTCCCCTCTGTAAACACCTGTCTATAGCTCTTCCTAGCTCTGGAGAAAACGTAATAAAACAGATAAACAGCCTGTTTTCGAATTTCGTATAAAACGGACCAGCAACAATTAAACATACTATTGCTATTCAATCATATGATGATAACGGTGTGGCCATGACTGATATATATGCTTTTGAAAAACTATACAAATGAAAATTGTATTAAGCAATGGAAAATGTTTTCAACTGGTATTTTCTATTTTAGCTGTGAAGAAAATGTTTAATTCAGGAAAATATTATATAGCCAGAATTATGATAATTGAACTATTGTTTTCGGTGAGATGATCTTACATTCTATATTGAGTATATAAATAAACAAAATATCAGTAAGTTTGAAGATATAATTGATATGCCTTTATTTTACAACCATTTTTAAGATATGTATGGGTAGTGTATATAGTATATCATTCCACTGTGTCTAATACATTTTTCTGTAAGATTTTAATTAGTAAACTAATGACTTTTTGGGTTTAAATGATTGGAAGCACAATAAATTTACAACCTTTGTTATTAAATCTACGTGTGATAAACAGACACTTATCTAACCTAGAAACAGAATCGGAAGGGCAATTCCAAATGTGTTCATATCACTTAATGTATTAGCAATACAAGGTCGTTCAAAACATGCATTTTGTTATATACACATACATTTTTTTTACAGGCACTCATGTCGTATTCATCATAACAAAGTACGCATGTCTATGTATTTATGCTTTTTTTTATAAAAAGTGTTTTATTAAAACAAATCATAATAAAAACCAATCCGTCGGCGGTATCTATTGGTTAATTTAAACTATAAGACTTGCTCAGACACTTACAACACAATAAGAATGCAAAGTCATGTTCTGTCTAGCATGATTGTGTTTTGTCCAATTTCAATATGTGCTCTGTTCCTTGAGACAATTAGAAATATACCATGCCAACTGTTCCGATATAAAAGAGCCCATTATGGGTAGATCGGCTTCCTGATTGAATCCGCAAATGGCGTCCAATTATTGGATCGGTTTGTCATATGTTTGTCATTATTATTTCCACTGTATCCATTTATATTTATTTCCTATTGGTTTCTCCCGGTCACGCCATTTCAAGCACGTAAGACGCGTCAGACCATGGTTATCTTCAACGATTTATTTGTCAAAAATACTGATCCGAATTCCATACATCATCTTTATAAAAAAGCATTTTAGCAATGTTTGCATTTGCCCGAGCCATCAGTTCTGAAGTCAAATAAAACCATTGAAAACTTAAATTTTATTATTTTGAGCTTTCTGCAATAAATATATAGCAACGGACGGGTAACCGGCTCATAAAAACGACTTATAATAAACAAAAACAGCTATGATATTTATATGTAAACTGTGTGTTTTATGTTAACCTATCGAGGGCTTAACGGAAAACTGTCGTATCTCCTTCTTTATTTAAAATGAGTTACAACAGTATTCCGTTCACCCCTCGATATGTCAAGAGTTAAACGTAAAAGGTCAATGGACACTTTTCAAGATGTATGAAATACAACATGCAAGCAAGTGCATGTCGAAAATGTAAATTATCCATTGTTAATGTTGGAAAGACGCCTGCGTGTCCGATTTCAAGGTAGGAATTAGTCGCAAGCACGTCAAAGTAATTAAAAGATGGGCTGGTACTCAATAATTACTTGAGACTGCATGGTGTCAGATTATCATGTCGCGACAATGTTATAAATCAAAGCGCTTAAGGCGCTGAAGGCCTGGGGCTAGGTTTAGAGTGACGAAAAATGCATTTACGATGTTTTGTCCGAATTTCTCTCTTTTTGTCCGAATTTATACGGATTTACCCAAACGGCTGAGTGCAGAAGCTCTGCAAGACTGTAATACAAGACAATAGTTGTAAATATATTACAGTGTACATAGACGGTGGAGGACAACACGATACTGGTTGTGGGAACGATAACCTTTTGTTCAACTCTACAGATCTGGTAGAGGCTCGTCTACATAGGCGGTGAAGATATACAACAACAACATGGCCGCAAAAAATGTTATTGATTGCGTCAAACAAATCACTTTCAATAGCCTAAAATAGCTTTCTATTACATAATTTACAAATCAGGAAAACACTCATACTTCCTTTGTAATGTGTATACAAAAGAAAACCCACTCAAGCCCAAGTCTCACTTTTGCCGGTAGAGCCCCGGTCAATCCCGGTTTGCTAACGCCTGTCAACCGGCGAGGATCGGGATGATTTTTTTAACGCAGTCACACTGTTCCCCGGTGCCGCCCCGGTTGAAGCCGGTCTACATCCCGGCAGAGTCCCGGTCAACCAGGACTGGCTACGGTTTATCCCGTTGAAGCCCCGGCAGAGCCCCGCTTGTCGCCGGTAGTGCCCCGGTGAAAGACGGCAGCGTCCCGGCACAGCCCCGGTTGTCACCGGTAGTGCCCTGGTTGAGTCCCGGTAAAAGCCGGCAGAGCCCCGATATACCGTAACACCGCCGGCACTCACCGTGTCTATACCGGCATCAGACTCCTGCAGAGCTACGGCAACGCCCCGGTTTTACCCCGGTCGTCGCCGGTAAAGCCCCGGTGGGACCCCGGTGAATGCCGGTGGCGTTCCGCCAGAGCGCCTGTTTTCTTATATACCGTAGCTATACCGGGACTCTTACGGCATTCACTGGGGCGTTGCCGTAGCTCTGCCGAGGTCTTTATGGGCACCGATGGAGCTACGGTGCCGTCCCGGTTGTTCCCGGTGCCGTCCCGGTTGTTCCCGTTGCCGCGCCGGTCGTTGCCGGTCCTTTGCGATTACTCCCGGTTCATTCCGGAGGTATTTCACATTTTAATACTTTCACAGCGGAGCACCGGTTTTCCCCGGTTCATCCCGGTCGTTCCCGATGGAGCCCCAGTTCATCCCGGTAGAGCCCCGGTTCATCCCGGTAGATCCCGGATCACGCAAAGGGGCTCCGCCGGCATCATAGTGAGACTTGGCCTTTACCCTGATAAAGAACGGTGTACAAATTGTGTTAGTTGTCTCACGTAGAACTTTTCGCCCTCGATGTGCGCGCTCGATCTGCGCAGTGAAATATTATATCCGGTAACTTCGTTTATTTCCGAGAATGATCATGAATATTTCTTGTTGTTTGTTTTCATTTTCTTTTTTTCTTGAATGTCTCGTTAACGCAAAATAAAATAACAATATCTTAAAAATATTTATAAATGCCAAATGTAATGTCTTCAAAAAAGGTACCAGAAAAAAAATTATTCTGTCTCCGTAGACACTCGTATCTTTTCGGCCTAGACCGTCAAGTGTGGAACTTAATCTCGCATGAATATGCAACCAAAAATAAAAACTCGTAGCCAATGCTTATCAATTTTGCTTCAATAATAATGTTTTACAGGTTTAATGACACTGTCATGTTATCTAGTGATGTTCTGTATTAACAAGGTTATTGAGATATGCGAAGAACTTTTTTGATTGCGCATGACTATTCGCCAAGTGGTAAAACGGACTTTTTGGAATTCATTCATTCGTGGGTTTTGGCAGCCAGCCAATTCTGACTGTCTCAGAAATGTGTTTCATTGCTATGGCCTAATGGCTACGCCCCAGGCCAAAAAATGATGTTGTTTTCATTTTCGGATAGCATTTATGAATACTATTTAACAGTGTAATTTGCAAACAATCGATACATCTTATGAAAACACAACAATTACAGTTTGCTTGTAATTGTAGTATCATTCTTACGAGTGTATAATTTGTACATGCACGTTGTCTCTGGAGTAAGTTATTGTGCGTGTTTATGTTATTTAAGCTTTTTATCATCAATTCAACTTAAATACAGAGATAACAACAGGGCAAAGTTACACTTCTGACATGACCAGTTAAAACACACACTGTTCACTCCTAATTAAACTATGTTGAAACATTTTCATACATAGAAAACGCCAACATCCGTTTGTCTGCGCATGTGCTTCACATTTTCGATTATAATTGAATATGTTGGTTGTTTATATAATGCTTTGATTTTATGTAATATAATATAATTGTATGTTCAAATTGACATAATCAGAATCGTATGAATAATTGATCATCCATATGACAAACAACTTATCATGCTGATGTTCCATGTAAAATTCCATACTTGTGTTCTCAATGTCTTTGACCAGTTCTGTCACCCCAAATTCAAAGCTGAGTATCGCCGTTGACATCACGCGTAAACCGATCGTTCAGGGTTTGTCGACTGCGAAATTTACATCGATGAATGATAGAGACAAATGACTTCTATATGCGGCTCATGCCGTCTTTGAAATTATATCGTCTTAAATCGCAAAAGTATCTTGCTGTTCAGGAACCTTTTCTTCACTCCTTTGTGTAATACAATTTGCTTATATCTGTACAAGTGTTAAATAGTATGCTTACCCAAGTTTTTTAAATTGACGAATTAGATTATGCTGTCTCTTATGATTGTGTGTGTTGTCTCGAGTCACCTTTTGCTATGCATGACCACTTGAAAACACATATTCGCTTGTGTTAATTTTTTTCAATAGAACCTACATGATAAACAATTCCATGTGGATGTAAGTCAAACGTTTAACATTTAATTATACCAATGCTTAATGTTCCCATATGTGTTACCTATACTCTTGTACACACGCATTCTAATGTAAATTGTGTATCATTAACAACTGTTTTTAAACATGTATCGTCGTGTTCAATATTATGTTTCTAACATCAAAAGGTCAGGTCAGCAAGAAAGCATTCATAATATCAGTACGATGGTGTTCAAGGACAGACAAGTTTTATAACAAAAACATTTGATAATTTAATTAAATAATACTTTCTTAGGTAGGTGTCAGGATTGGCATAGCTATCAACAATCAAGAGAGCTCATGCCTTGAAACGGATCTAAAACCCTAATGCTTTGCAAGTCCGTTCCAATGTTTTTGACACTGCTTTAAAACAGTTGTATATTAATGTCGTATGGTTTTTATTAGATGACAATGTAAAGGGGATATGCACTTCACGTATAAAAAACCTGTGAGCCACCAATATATCTTCTGATAACGTATCTGGTGTTTTACCGTTGAATCGCATGTGTCTCATAATGTTATGACAATCATCATTTCATATAATATACCATATATTAATACTAGCCTATTTAACAGCTGGCTAGTCCACTTTTTTTCAATTCGATAACTACATCAAAATTGATAATTTTAAATATCCGTTTCATTCATTAGTAAGTGTATTTGTGTTGGACCAATAATTTCTGAGTAAATGTCATTTTGCATGTTTATATTGAATGTATTGACTAAAGAACAAGATATGCAGTATGTGAAATAAGTTTCCATGCGAATTAAGTAATGGGTGAGAGGAACATTGATTGCATAAACCTATTATATTGTAATGGTATGCTATTAAATGCAAATGAAACTGGACATTATAATATGTGCATTCTGCAAGCTCACATTTGCACATCATAACAAGAACTGTTTTGATTGTGTTTTGTTACCGTTAAAGCAATGCGGAGGTATTTAATATACACTTGAAGATATAGATTTTCTTCATACGAGAATAAACACTCGCTTACATATAAATTAGTGTTGGTATACCAAACACTTTTTAAAACAACTATAATTGAGCTTTTGTCGTGAAAGCTGACATTATTCGAAAGTTACTATTCGGATTTGACGTTTATGTGCTTCGTTGGATGCCATATTCTACTGTTGTGCGCTTCAAATCTTAATCACATGTAACTTGACGTCATGGTAATTGAATCGGAATATTTCATGGCGCGCTAGCGTTTGTTATTTCCTTCTTTTAAAATGTTCTTCCCATTAACTTACTTGTCATAGTTTGAGTTCTTATAAGTTAGTTGTCAATCACACGGCAGAACAATAATAAGCCTCAACCAGGTACATTCCATACATCATTAATTATGTTTTCATCTGATGGATATATTACCCGTATGCTTACGCGCATCCGAATATTTTCAGTTAAATCAGCAGTAGCAATAGCGTTAATCAACAACTAAAAATAATTAATCAATATGGTTGCCACAGGCACCATACAGTTTTGCAGCATTAATATTTTCCATCCAAAATATTATGTTTTAAATTGCAATTTATATATTTCAATTGCACTTTATATACACCACATTTTAAGTTGAAGTTATATTCTATGTTATAGTATTTATGTTAACATTGTGTATGTTGTGTATATATTTATCAGTCTTTTCAAACAGCATAATGTGTTCATTGCATGGAACATTCTACGTTAACAATATGTTAAAAAGTGTAAACGTTAAAATACAGTATTATTTGTTTATGGCAAATGTAAAAGAACTATTTTCAAGTATCTTTTACAAACAAACTGAACAATTACAAGCCTCGTTATCTGTATGCGCTTTTTCACACCGCATCTACTTTTACAGCTCGTACGCTATGAAAAAAACATATCGCCTAAGTTGATTCTAAGTTACAACCACCAATAACTTTACAAAAGCTCACATTAAAGGTGGGGGTATAACGCAAAAGTGTTCACCTCGTCTAGGTGATGTATGCATATAATCAAATGACACGGTCACGTAATATTTAAAATACATGTTTTTTTGATGCGCAGCAACACATAGGTCAACTGTGTTTGAAATCACCAAAGATATAACATATCAACAAAGATAAAACATATCTATAGTGTGTTGTTTTAATGAAGAGTAGGCAAATTTTAATTTTACGTTGATTGCTATAATGTTTACACATGTGTGTGTGGTGTATGTATGTATAATTGATCAGATAATTACACGGTTTTCCAATAAACATGAACAATACCTGTGATAACGACTCATTGCCGATATCATACACGGGCTATCATTGATATACATTATAAACCCATTCATATAAAAAAAAATCATATTTGGGCAATTCAAATAAAATAGTTAGCAAGAATGATTTAACAAAACATCTAATTTAAATGTCCGTTACTGTCGCCTTCTCATATTAATTACATCATACCATCCACATATAAGTTACCTCCGTGATACTATTAGTTTTAAACCATGCATTTCCTTTCAAAACAAATATGTTAATGTAAACAGTAAGTCCCAATCAATATTAAAACAAATGTGAATGAAAAAAAGCTTAATATTCGAACATACCAAATTTGTTAAAGAATGTTATCATTGTTAAAAACGTTTTATAAACACCGTGAATGTGAATTAATATAAAGAAACAACATCATAACACTCTCTAGACTCTCGATGGGTTTCTCATAATGTGCTTTATGTAAGCTACACATGTGACATTTATAATGAGGCGGTTAAACATACACACACATTTAAATTAGCATTACATAATTCCTTCTACAGCTCGTCTATGGGTTTTTAATACGTTAGAAACATATACGCATCGTTCAATTCAATACATATCATCAATCACATAACGAGAGATCTGCATGATCATATGCAATGAAAATAATTAATGACTATGGTATAGCAACGTAAATTAAGTTGTCCCGTAGAGATTCATTTGCAATACGCTTGCACTTGTCTTACATACTTGTTAGCCAAACTTGCATCTTATTTAAATATTTACGAGCGTCAATTCGTTTGTATTTATATTAACATCTATAAGAAATACTACACATGAATTAACCTCATACATTTATGCATAAAAACTCCGTAGGCACACACAATGAACGTGTTCTTGGAATAGTATGTTTACTTAAGATTCAGAGTTTTATTATAAAAGTATACTTTAAGAATTCGGGAAAATTGTATTGATAGTTTCAATATTAAATACTTTTTTATAATTGATATCGTCAATAAATTATTGCTCTTCGTAAACATGATTAGTAATTAAAATAAACATACAACCTGCGTGAACAAGATTGACAGGCGAATGTTTCGAAGTAACTTAACTATTAAGAAACCACTCCCGCCCGATATTTATAAGGCTTTCACTAATGCATAATATGTATCTATGGTGCATGCACAATTTTGATTAACACTACCGATGTCAGTTTGACGGTGTTTGAAAGAAAACACCGAATCAAACTCTTCATTTAATTTTATAAGAAAATTTATACTCTATTTAGTCTTATACACAAGCAATATCCTGTTTATGTGCTACACGCTGTAAAGACATAATATAAGGCAAATACCGTTATTCGTTATTTGTTATCAAATAATTCGTTGATTAATTCCAAAATAAAACTCCGATAGCTTTTGCGAACTGTAGATCAAAGTGAAAAGATATTTGCGTATACGGTCGAAATGTCAGCATATGCATAAATACAAGCAATATCACATATAACTCATTGCATGTCTGAGCAAATAATTCCGAATATTATACTTAAATTACCTAAAAACTATCATAGCCTACACACTATTTTGGCCGTGTAACATTATTGAGTATAATAAGTAACATGTGCACATCATCAACCAAAGTAAAACAGCGTTATGGTACGCATCAGCTTTATTCCGTTGATATTTTGCACTCGAAATTTGGCGATTAGCTTCGTTATCATACGATTTGATGTCAATCGGCAAACGTCAACCAACTGTGTGATATGAATCTAACACAGAGGAACAATTAATGCTTGCAAACTAGCCTCTGAATATGTTTAGTCTATCTATATTTTTGCGCTTGAAAAATATAATGTAATTTCTTCTATTTTAAACGAGCCAAATATAACAGATTATATTTGCCATAAGATTGACTGTTGCGCCAAAATAATGTGTGTATTTAACTCTACTCAGTAACGCAATCAGTGTTTCAAGCGTTTAGAAAACATATTGATTGTACATAAACAATGTTGGAAAACATATGATACGAGTAAACGAATTGTTTGCAGAACTTATGTATAATACATTTTATTTAATTGAGGTATTAACCACGCACATAGTATGTTTCTTGCATTCACTAGAATATAATACAAATCCAAAAAATGCACACAATTCAACATATTTTGTAACATGTCTTCGTACACATAATATGAAAACAAACGAATCCCTAATTGCATCAACGCACATGTACGATTCCTCCCCATTCGCTTCGCAATAGTTAGCAATCTAATTAATACGCCTTTCCAATCTGTTTGCATAAAAACTGTAACCAACGGTCAACGTAAGTCGACTGCGTGATGTGTATTTATGAGAAATAACTATTTCAAACTAAATCATCCGTACAAATATATTTTACTAGGTATACGTTTGTTTTACTTGATAACAATAGTGAACTCTTAATTAAGTATATAATTACAGCAAGATGTATGTATTAAACATTTGTAAATGTGTTGTGTTTTGGAGAGCACATTGGATTAAAAAGGTAGCAATGGAAATGCACTAATTAAATAATTATCTAGTGACGCACGAACATGATTGCATAGTCTGCATTAGTTTCCATTTTGTCTTTATTCCCTTGCATTTAATTTGTTTTTGTCGGCATATTGGTCACTTCATTTGTAATACTAGTTGGTCACTGTAATAAAAGGGAATTTTGCCCTGTTTACTCGGCATTCTTAATTGCTTTTGAATTGCTCTTGATTGTCGGCACAGTTGAATTGAATGGAAGACTTTTACGAAAAAACAAAGCAATTAAACTTGGAATATTGAAGGTCAAAATTGGTAAATAAGAATGTGGTGTCTTACTCGTATACTAATTTTTACTTTAAATATCGATATAATACAACTTTGCACTGGCAATTGACTCACGTGAAGAAACATATATTGACGAGTTCGATCAAATGCGCTCATTTGTGTTAGTCTTTCTACTGCAGTAAAAGTGTAAATTATATGAAAACGTTTGCTTTCATGGTGTTTACTTGGACTTATTTACTTTGTTAAAATATCACTTATTTACTTTCGCAAGCAGTCGTTAAAACATAATTTGTTTGCTGTATTTATGAAGTTGTTTTTCGCAACGGTTCTGACTTGAAAAAGTACACCAGTGTCTCTGATAGTTCACTTTATATCATTGCATGATGAGCGGTTTGTGCTCTTTTGATCTTAACGTTTCACAGTTTCGTACATTTATTTCGAAACGTCCAAAGAAACCTAAATGACATCAGCAAGTTACTTATTTATGAAGATGTCCAATAAACGTTGTAAACTGTGATGACATGACGGCTTACGACATTGAGAGGAATGCAACATTGGGAATAATTATGTGTGTAAGGTTGATTATGATATTTTATGATATACTTACATTTGTTTTAAATTTATGAAGACACAACTCTTGATAATAATAAACTACACAAGGTAAATGCAACATTATAAATGAAACGTAGAAAGAATGTATTTGTACGTGCAATTAAACTTTGACTTAACTAGATTAAGCATTATTATTCGGCAGTGTCTAATAATAATTATGTTATATTGTAATAAGTGAAATTATGACTTGTTGGGTTTAAATGACAGAGAAAACAATAAATTTAGAGCCTTTGATATTACATCTACTTGGATAAACATTACGCTTATTGAACTTATAAACAGAATCGGAAGGAAAAGTTTAAAGAATGTTTTCATGTCACTAAATTTATTCAGAATACAAGGTCGTAGAACACATGCATTCTGTACAATACACATACAAACTGTTTTTGACCGTCACTTATGTCGTATTGATCATTTAAACTGAGCTTGTTTTGCGTAAGTTCTCTCTTTTGTAAAACAATTGAAAGTAAATTGATTTTTGCGCGAAAAAAAGGTATCATAATATTATTTAAATCAAGATAACATATATTGATACATTGCTGTTTACAAAATATACATGTTTGATATTGGATAAGATGTGTTTTATTAAAACATTTTATTCATACAACAATTCCATTTTCTGTATTAACGGGTAATTCAAACAAGAAGACTTGCTCAAAAGCCTACATCATAATCAAAATGTAATGTCATGCACTGTCTAACATCATTGGGCTTTGGTGTATGTCCTCTATTCACTGACAGAGACCATTAGAAACAAACCATACCAACTGCATCAACATTAAAAAGCCCATTATGGGAACATCAGTTTCCTGATTGAATCCGCAAATGCCGTCCCATTATTAGATGGGCTTGACATATGATGGTCATTATGATTTCCACTGTATCCATTCCTATTTATTTCCTGTTGGGTTCTCCCGGTCACGCCATTTCAAACACGTGGAAGACGTCAGGCAACGGGTTATCTTCAACGATTTAATTGTCAAAGATACTTATCCAAATATCATAAATCATTGTTGTTAAACGTAATTTTAGCAATGTTAGCATTTGCCCAAGTCATCAGTTCTGATGTTAAATTAAACCATTGAAAACTGAAACTTTACATTCTTTAACGTTTTACGAAACAATGGAACCCGCTTACAAAAAACGCCTTTGAATGCACACAATTTTAAATATATCTTAAATGTGTATTTTTTAGTTACATATGTTGAGAGTTAAGCGTTATAGGCCAGTGGACATTTTTAAAGATATTTATAAAACAAGGCATGCAATCAAGTGTATCCCAATTTTTTTTCCAGTGTTGGCGTTGACAAGATGCCTGCGTGTCCGATTTTAAGATAGGAATTAGACTCAAGCATGTCAAAGTCATTCAGAGACGGGAGGTACTTAAGCCAGTCGTGAAGCTTATGATGTCAGGGCGCGAATGCTTGTTTTACTGTAAATTTAGAGATTCTTCTATACATTACAGAACTAGCATTGCGTACATGAGTTGAGATAATTGATACGCCAAGATAACTATGTCGCTGCAATTTGCTAAACGATTGATGTGTCTTACTTTTCACAATAGAATGACGAGAATTTGCAAATACTATTTAATAAAGTATTATTCGGACAAGCTTTAAATCTTAAATTGTAATTTTAATACTATTTTAACGAGTGTATAGTTTGTGCATGCACGATGTCTCTGGATAATGTTATTATAATTGTGTGTGTGTGGACTCTCCAATTCTTCTAAATTGGATCAATTTATTTCCAAAATTAGGGATGTCTATTATATCTCATCTGGGTCTTCGCTGTTTGCCAATGCTTTTTTTCTAGACATTAGGCATACATGGGTTTAAAGCTTTGAAATAATTAACTTTAATACAGAGACAACAACAGGGGCAAGCTCAGTATTTGACATGAACTGTTCTAACGTACACTGTGTACCCCTATTTAAACTGTGTAAAAATATGTCCATAGATAGAGCACGCCAGCATCCGTATGTCTGGGCATTTGCTTTACGCGAATTGCATAGAACTATATTTTCTCGGATTTGGGGTTAATTTTAATTTAGTTGATTGTATATATGTTTGCATGGTTTTAATTAGTATGCATATGAAGCTGAGCATTTGCCTATCTTCATTAGAAGTATGCTTTTTTATTACGGGGATGAGATCTCAAGAACATTATGCCATTGATTTCGTGGAATGTAAGGTTGCTCTAAATGTTGTACAACAATAAAATGGTACCAACGTGAAAACGAACAAGGCCGTTTGAGTCAACCACTTCTAAAATGCATTTTGATAACAGGGGAATAAATAAAAGATGATTCGTATACTAAGATTAAACTGCAATCGGGATTATGGTGAAGCCGAAATAAATTGGGTGGTTATACCAAGACGTTCATGCGTAGTGTCGTATTTGTGTATTAGTGTGTATTTATGAATTAAATAGATGTATTATCTTAATTGTGCAAACAACAACGGTAATGTTTAGTAAATGACGTTGATCTACGATATCCATTAAATCTTCATATAGCGATTACAAATAAATTGTCTATAAAAAAGGCCATATTTTAGAATTCACTTTGTAAAAATACTAATGAAAATTTACACAATATCGCGCACATACATTAATAAATGTCAAATATTAGCACTAATTGGTATTTGGTACCATAACTAAACGACTGAAACTTACCCATGTTCAGGGCTCATATTTCTATGTTAATTTTGCTTATAAAGCAATATCGATTTTCAGTTTTGTAGTTAAAATAATTAATTGCTTTGTTGAATTTTATAATAACGCGTGATTCAGATATAAAAGTTGCTGTATCGTTAATCGATATCTGTTTTATAACACAGAGTAGTCATATTGTTCAATGTAGCAATTGGTTCATATAAAATAACAATACAACATACGCTTGGTCATACCATCAATATTGAATATGTGGATGCTAAATTAAACTTGCAACAAATATGCAGTGTCTTGACAGCATGGGCAGCTGTTAAAGTGTGAACGCTGAACATAGTTACCGCTTTTCGTAACCAATCTTATTAAGGCTTATCAGACATGATGTTCAAATTATCGCTTTCAGAGACATATAATTCCAGTTAATACCGAGAAAATTGAGTTTGTCGTCTGCTTTTGAGAAACCAATTTTCGTGCAATGGACATTTCCACACGCAAACGCATAATGTATAAGAAACCACGACTGTCTTAATACAGATAACCTAATAATATGTTGCATGTCTTTCTAAGAAATCAAAGCACAGTTGATTATCGGAAACAATCTGAAATAAAATGCACACTTACATCAATTGTTTGATGTAAACGAAACACTGTTTCGCACTTTGGATAGTAAAATTACGATGATTTGTCAAAAGAAAGCTATTTAGATATTTTCCTATGAGACAACCACATTTCAAACCATTTCAAACAATGTATCTTGCCAATATAAGCCCTAGTACGCAAAAATAACCTCCAATAATCTGGGCATTTATCGACACTAATAACGTGCATATAGAAACACTAGCGCTCCGTTCCTTTCGATGCTGTTAAATATACGGTGAATACATATATTGATAAACTTACTGTGCATGTTATTTTCACTATGGTTGCGGTAGGATTGTTTTGCGCAATATGTATAAAGAAGAAGAAGAAGAAAACATTTGTATTCAAATCCGATATAACACATATCAACAATGCATTAGGTCAAAAAGACCCATGAGTATTATTATAATCGTATAAACATAGTCAATGTCGTCGAACCGGAACATACAAAATGTATATTATTTAATTCAACGATGTTCTTAATTACTGACATATTAATTAATCACACACATATAAACATAGTCAATGTCGCCAAAAACGTAACATACACAATGCATATTAAATCAATATTTTAAAACACCTGTCGATAATAGTGTAATGTGCCATATATTCAAATTAAACAACTGCCTTTGATCATGTTCATTCAATAAAATTCCTTCTCATTTCAAAAGCTCTATAAACAACAACAGCCGATTTTTTATTACTTTAATATTTTGAGATGTTATTAAATCAACAGTTTTAAAATGCTTGGGTGGCGATATAAGTATAATAAAATGTATCAACGCCTAAGTTCAGAGTAAATTCTACATTCGAACAGTAACTGATATTCGTCTTCGTAGACGTTACATTTGGGACAAGTTCTACTAGCTCGCTCCGTATTGCTCCATCTTCCAGTTTCTATACTAAGTCTATGGGAGGACAACCTCAGCTTACTCAGGGCAATTCTATATTTGTCGATATTAGCACAAGAGAGATAACCCGATGCTCAATTTGAAAGATACTGTTATAAAATTATGCTCTTCTAGAATCACCAATTCTGCTTAGTAATACGACGTTATGTATACACTTGTCCGAAATCCTTTGTTAAACGTGCATTAAAATTTTTAAAGTCACCCAAATTCAGTTGCCATCGAAATCTCTGGTGGCCTAAAAATCATGGAAAACATTATTTGCACAACCATACATTACATGTTCTTGAAAATTTGAACTGCTTATTACGTTGTTTCTATATTTAAAGAAACCTCTTGCTTACACTATAAAACGTGCGATTTGTGTTTCATTTTCCAACGTAAGTGGTATTAGTTGTAAACGTAGATGAACCGGTTGCCTACTACTCTAGCCCTACGTTAACCCATTTATTTCTAGCGTTTTAGAACAAAGGCCTTTTACAAACAGCGTAGACCCAGATGAGACGCCGCATGATGCGGCGTATCATCAGGGTCTGCACTGTTTTCTTAAAGGAATTTATGTGAGAAACATTATAAATATAGAAATAAATATACTATACATCCCTAATTTTTTTTAATAAATTGATCCAATTAAGAAGGATGGGAGAGTCCCTAGGCATAAATGGGTTAATGTTATGCTTGGGAAGATTTGTTTTGGAGACATGCTCCAATGCCTGTTTGTTACGCCGTTATTTTTGTAAGTTTACTTGTTAACCATGGGAACACAGGTCATCTGTCTTGTTGTTTTCGTGTTTGTGTCTATGACCTCTAATATAATGGTTATGCAATCATGTGTGCTTAGATACCTCAAACAACGCTATACTTATATTAATTAATGATTTCATTTCTTTCACGAGTAGGCGCTAAGGATGGGTTGTTTTGAAAACTGGCGTATTATTCTACAGGGTGACTAGTTTTGATTTTGTTAAAACATATTCCGCAGTATTTAACCAATCGGACGAATGTAGTACGATTTAACAAGATTAATTCGTCCTCACAATTACATAACATACAAACACACGCCATTTGGAAACGCTAGGGCCCTTTACAAGTTGTGGCGTGGTGTGTTTTTGTTTTAACAAGTCGATGATTTTTGCTTGTGTAACGAGCACGTGTCTACCTAGAACTACAATAACGATTCCTTTGAAATGCACAACTTGTTGCATGCGAAAACATTGGCTTCTTTACGATCTAATAGCTCATGTTGCATTCTTACTAAAGAGATGAAGCAAATGCACACCAGATGGCGTTAAGAAAAGGCGGATTCCAAACCTCTTATTGCTGATAATAAATATGTTTGTATGTAACAAATGATATCAAAAACATAATAATAATAATAATGCAAAACAGTTAAGATTAGCTATTTGCACGGTTGGAAATTATTATTTCATTAGCCTGCAACGTTCCTTTTCGAAGTTTAAAGTTTTCTTCACATTTTTGCACTCAGCAAGTTTATGACATTTCGTTACAACGATCTCATCTGCTGCGTAGATAGGAATATTAGTTTAAATTCTTCTACTCGGCAGCATGTCATCAGGTCAAATGAACCATCGCAACGTTCCGGTCCGTAATTTGATTTGATATTTTAAGGATGCAAATAATCTACATCACCATTACTGTGACAACGTTTCTCTTTGCTGAGTGAAAAGGTCTTTGATGTATTTATCGGGAAGAACTAAAAGTTTATATAAAATGGATGCTCAACTTAATGCGTGTGTTCCCGTGGAAACTAAAATGAATCCGTTCCTCCACCAAACGTGTACTTGTCTATAACATGGTATCATCAAACTGGGTAAATGCAGAAAAACGTGTCAAAACCAAACGTGTGATCACATTATTATGTTTGGATATATTTGCATATATGTCTTCTTTGTTTGTATTACACGTCATTCGAGTTCAAAGAATGTCTTTGAAAACACAATGTTTAAAGGAGTTAATTGCAAATAAACAAAGGGAACGATTCAAAATGAACATTAAACGTACAATACAAAAGTGTTCTCCCCTGGAGATAATACTTGGAAACAGCTTTGTAATGGTTAGTCCTGTGTATGTCTTTTATGATGAAACGATTGGATGGTATTGGCGATTTACAATAGAATTGGATACATGTATTTACTTGAGTAATTATAAATCTGTTTGACCAAATTGAAAACGCGACATTATTTGTTTATCTCGCCGTTCCCATATCTTCCCGTATTGTATGTGTTACTCCAGGTGGTATTGCAGACAAAGTGAACAATACTTGTTTCTATAATATAAACACAAAATCAAAGCAAATAATTGAAACGAGCATTCAAACTATTGGTACATTACTTCCGTGGGTATATAGCGAGCTGTCGAGCATCAATTAAAAATCCCCAATTAATATCGTGTTTTTTTCTATGAAAGAATTTATATTTACCACGAAACCGACGTTACCTATAATGTTCATTATGAAGATGTCGATGACCGTAAACAGTATTGTCATGAAGCCATATATCCGACCGAAGCGCACCCGTATTTCTTGCCATATAGATATGACAAGCTTTATATAAAGCCAATCCTTAACACGTGTAAGCTAACATTAAAACAAAACTTAAAACGTACTGGTTTTTAGACATGATATGTTCTTCCAGACGTTTCAATTCATTTAAAATGCAGATTTGATTCGTCTGAATTTGTTACATTAATTTAAGCGCTATTTCAAAGTTACGGCTACATCCAATTGGGGTTTATAGATTTCTCGTCGCACGACACAATCGATAGAGACTTGTTTGTTTGGTCGCTAAATCAGTTTTTATTCTTATTCATTGAAGGGATATTATACGATTTTGTCAAATATTTATGAATGTATATAAAATGTGTAAAACTCTTTGTATACATATATTTCCTTATACATTAAAATAAAAGTAAAGAAGCCCATGTGTCGAAAAATGCGAAATAAGCCAGAAATTTAATTCTAAAATCAAAAATGTATGTACTGTCAAATTCGCCAGCATGTATATCATGCATGTACGATGTGAATCTACATTTAATTGTACGGATCATTTTAATTTCCTTCGACGATATCTATTCATACGACACACAAACCTAAGAAAAAGACGAATGCTTCTATTATTGTAGGACAATATGTACGAAATATCTTTGTCACAATCGGCTTGGGCGCTAATCTGTCTGTGATGCATTGTATGAAATTCGTCTTTAATGTATATTTTTTCTTGCCTATTGTGTGTTGTTGTAACTCATTGTTATCAATATATTACAATCTAGAACATATACAGATCGTATAATCTCCCTTTAACTACCTTACAACGCTACGTTAATGTTTCAATTAGTTTTCTAGAAGTCGTGCGCCATTCTAAAAAAAAACAATAACCATTAAAACAAAATAGTGTCGAACAGGACTTTAAATTGTTGTGGGAAAATGTGAATAGCATATGCGCACTTTAATGACGAAAGAGGTCATTCATGTATTGCGAATACCTGTAAGCAAATATCCCAATGTACTTTGTTTACTATCAATGCGTATTTTGATCTTTTGTTGATGCGCATGATCTTGTATAGTTAAGATCCATGAATTCCTTTCGACCTGCATATGTATTCAATGCATCTGATATAAGCAAGCAAACCATATTATTAAGTTGTGATTTCAGCTTCTTCGTGTTGATTTATTCAATAAGGGATTGTGTCTGTCTGGCCTTAGTTCTACCTCGTTTCGCAACGCATATACAAACGGACTAGTTAGCTTTGTTCCACTAGAGTCCAATAGAGTCAAATTAAGGTTGGTAGACAAATGATTGCTCAGATTCATAGTTGATATTGAACCTCTAATTAAAGGTCCTCGATTTATATGATTGTCAATCAAGATTTAAACACAATGTTATATACATTCTGCGATAATTCGAACTGTATTGTCAAGAAGCAAATAATGATATATATAGTCAAGTAGCTAATGTAAATATAGGAAACACATCACTGGCTTTATTTACTAAATAGCGGAGAAAACATCCTGTTATTTGACTCGCCTTCCCTTTTTCCAGACATGTTTATTCATTTAAATTTTAGATTTGCTTTTTCAGAACATGTTTACACTACTGTTTGTCACTTTAAAAGGATTCAATAACATGTGAGTGACGTTCTCGGCTTTCCAACATCCGTTAGTGGTTCTCTTTTCTTTGTTTTATTAAAGTCGTTCTCATGTATTAGTCTTAAACTACATTGTTTCTTACAAATAGCCTGGTTGTTTCAATAAAACTTAAACATTTCAAATCCGCTGTTGTTGTCAACAAACACTCAGGCGTTTACATGATGCTGATGGTAATTCGCGTGTACGAATCATTATCTGCACTTTGATCGCGGGTTATTCGGAAAAAAACATCGTTCAATATTCAGATATTTTCGATGTGTTTGTAAATTAGAAAACAATCAAGATCTACAACAAAAATTAGGTTTCACAATCTTTGGTTTGAGCATATTTCTAGCGTTCATACATACATCTTGAAGCTATGCTTATAAAATTGAGCTAATCTAATGTGAATTACTTCTGTTTTGTAATATGGGAATCTACAATAATAACAACAGTACCGATAATGAAGAAAATAGTAATAATGAACATACAATATTATACACATAATACTGTGGTTTCTCTACTTAACTTGAACAAAACTACTAAAACATAGAGCAAAGCCCACTGTACCATGGCGTTGTGCTATAGCAAAAGATATCAGTACGTTCCATGATGAGGACCCATGTTTCAAGACGTATTTTCCATGTGTACATTATTGCGCACCGAACATGTAGTAACGTGTCATCGGAAGCCTCTTAAATGAATAAACATCATATAACATAAAAAGCAAATACTAAAACATTTCTTTCATTTTTCAGCTAGTGATTGTAAAACGTGACGAAAAAACATGTTTTTCTTCTGTGAATAATGCAATCATTCTAAGAAACCGTAATGGGAAGACATAAATGAATACGCTGATTGCCTTCGACTAAGTTTAACACTCTGATTATGGATTAAATCAAGAAAACTGCAATTAATTTACTAATGATAACACGTAAATGGTTTTAGCGCGTCTGTTTATGGTCGGGATAAAGGAAGTTATTAATGTATGCGTGTGCAACAGTTAAAAAAGTCTAATCACTAAGTGCGTTTGGTGAAAAACATGCTTTCTTAATATACATCACAATTATTTGGACGTCGCATTATTCTTTAAAATGGTTTATGGCTCACAAAGAACTAGAGTCTTAAAAAGAAGCCTGTTGGATTCATTGTTATAACAACTTATCATATGTATGCCAAAATAATGTTCAATGTCGTTTACATGTTGATCTTTTTTGTTTGATCGAAGCTGTTGTGGAGAACATTAATGCAATTGGTGTGCCCGTCTGTCTAAAATTGTCCTATATGTTCAAGGCGTGAGAGCGTTTGTTTTAAACCGCATTTATGTACATCAATAACTTCTTTATAATGGATATGTCGTATTGAGTAACAATGCAGCCATCAATTGAATCTATTTAAACAAGGTATTGAAACTTTTAATTTAACAGTGTAGTATTGTCGATTGATTAATATCATTTTACTACAAACCGTTGTTACAGTACTTATGCTATTTTTTCTGTTATTTATTCATCAATTTACAAAATATGCATTTTATTTTACTGTTAAATGACATTGTTCACATCTTATCAATAATTCATTGGCCGCATTTGAATCATTATGCGTGTAAAACAATCTAACTTGAAAATGTGCTTATATCTTTACGTGACCTATAATTGTCAAAGACCTCAATCTTTCAAACAAGCGCTTCTATTTCGATAGATTTTTTCTTCCGAACACCGGTGCATTCACAGCAAACATGTGCTGGTACTTGCACAATATGGTGTATACCGTACCGTTTGTTTTAAATGTGCGAATCCGCATACGAACTTAAATAAATGCATGCTGTTGTTATAAAATGAAACCGCTGTTTGATATTTGTCACTTCGGATAATTTTTCTTTCAATAAGTGCGGACAAAATCGTAAACGGCTACCGGAAAAAAACTTAGTAAAACCGAACTTTCGCAAACTCAAGTAGCCTTTTTCTTGAAGATTTGCTTCCTTGATATAACTCATTCGATACAAGATCTATTCGTGATTAATAATTGATTATTTTTGCTTACAAAATGTTGTTTTTCACTATTACATTTATTAGCAAAGTTGGTCTTATCATTGAATTTTTCATTTTCAAGGAGATTGTCTTTCTCCGATTCAATTTTTTATCATTGGAACAAATAACATGGGATTTTGGAACAAATAATACACGTTTGCTTATGCTATTATACGATTTTAAGTACTGTGAAAGCATTTGAGCTCACTTTCGTTCAATTTTCTTTAATAGAAAAAATACCATTGGAATTTTTCTTCATAAGAGAGATTTATTCGTGAAACTTCCAGAAAACACTTTATTTCATCGAATAATAAACCATTTACGAGATTTAAATGCATTTGATTGTTCCACATGTTTTAGTAACAAATAATTAGTTTCCTATGGGATCTTTTTACCCGCGGGATTTTTTTGTCGTGGGAATTTTTACAATACGGTACAAAAAAAACAAAACAGTATGACTCACTGAACTTGTTTTCCAAACAGAATCTAATTGTTAATTTGGCTCTTAAAAAATATATTGTATCGGATCAATTCTGGTAAATTGTAAATTCAATTTAATGATGTTTTATCAAATAATAAACCATTTACGAGATTTAAATGCATTTGATTGTTTTTGATGTTTTTTTAAACAAATAATTGTGTTTCCAATGGGATCTTTTTCCCGCGGGATTTTATTGCCATGGAATTTTTTTACAATACGGTACAAAAAAACCAATAACATTATGACTGACTGAACTAGTTTTCTAAACAGAATCTAATTGTTTATTTAGCTCTTAAAAATATATTATACTGGATCAATTCTGGTCAAATGATAATTCAATTTTAACGATGTTCTACCGTAAACGGTATTGTATTAAGCAACCATACCTATGCTTAAATTGCGAGTATTTACAAATATGTGCATCTTACGCGATCGACT
>NC_068359.1:78882366-78949866 GCF_020536995.1 Dreissena polymorpha
TTAAGACGATATAATTTCAAAGACGGCATGAGCCGCATATAGAAGTCATTTGTCTCTATCATTCATCGATGTAAATTTCGCAGTCGACAAACCCTGAACGATCGGTTTACGCGTGATGTCAACGGCGATACTCAGCTTTGAATTTGGGGTGACAGAACTGGTCAAAGACATTGAGAACACAAGTATGGAATTTTACATGGAACATCAGCATGATAAGTTGTTTGTCATATGGATGATCAATTATTCATACGATTCTGATTATGTCAATTTGACATACAATTATATTATATTACATAAAATCAAAGCATTATATAAACAACCAACATGTTCAATTATAATCGAAAATGTGAAGCACATGCGCAGACAAACGGATGTTGGCGTTTTCTATGTATGAAAATGTTTCAACATAGTTTAATTAGGAGTGAACAGTGGTGTTTTAAACTGGTCATGTCAGAAGTGTAACTTTGCCCTTGGTTATCTCTGTATTTAAGTTGAATTGATGATAAAAAGCTTAAATAACATAAACACGCACACTAACTTACTCCAGAGACAACGTGCATGTACAAATTATACACTCGTAAGAATGATACTACAATTACAAGCAAACTGTAATTGTTGTGTTTTCATAAGATGTATCGATTGTTTGCAAATTACACTGTTAAATAGTATTCATAAATGCTATCCGAAAATGAAAACAACATCATTTTTTGGCCTGGGGCGTAGCCATTAGGCCATAGCAATGAAACACATTTCTGAGACAGTCAGAATTGGCTGGCTGCCAAAACCCACGAATGAATGAATTCCAAAAAGTCCGATTTACCACTTGGCGAATAGTCATGCGCAATCAAAAAAGTTCTTCGCATATCTCAATAAACTTGTTAATACAGAACATCACTAGATAACATGACAGTGTCATTAAACCTGTAAAACATTATTATTGAAGCAAAATTGATAAGCATTGGCTACGAGTTTTTATTTTTGGTTGCATATTCATGCGAGATTAAGTTCCACACTTGACGGTCTAGGCCGAAAAGATACGAGTGTCTACGCAGACAGAATAATTTTTTTTCTGGTACCTTTTTTGAAGACATTACATTTGGCATTTATAAATATTTTAAGATATTGTATTTTATTTTGCGTTAACGAGACATTCAAGAAAAAAAGAAATGAAAACAAACAACAAGAAATATTCATGATCATTCTCGGAAATAAACGAAGTTACCGGATATAATATTTCACTGCGCAGATCGAGCGCGCACATCGAGGGCGAAAAGTTCTACGTGAGACAACTAACACAATTTGTACACCGTTCTTTATCAGGGTAAAGGCCAAGTCTCACTATGATGCCGGCGAAGCCCTTTGCGTGATCCGGGATCTACCGGGATGAACCGGGGCTCTACCGGGATGAACTGGGGCTCCATCGGGAACGACCGGGATGAACGGGAAAACCGGTGCTCCGCTGTGAAAGTATTAAAATGTGAAATACCTCCGGAATGAACCGGGAGTAATCGCAAAGGACCGGCAACGACCGGCGCGGCAACGGGAACAACCGGGACGGCACCGGGAACAACCGGGACGGCACCGTAGCTCCATCGGTGCCCATAAAGACCTCGGCAGAGCTACGGCAACGCCCCGGTGAATGCCGTAAGAGTCCGGTATAGCTACGGTATATAAGAAAACAGGCGCTCTGGCGGAACGCCACCGGCATTCACCGGGTCCCACGGGGCTTTACCGGCGACGACGGGGTAAAACCGGGGCGTTGCCGTAGCTCTGCAGGAGTCTGATGCCGGTATAGACACGGTGAGTGCCGGCGGTGTTACGGTATATCGGGGCTCTGCCGGCTTTTTACCGGGACTCAACCAGGGCACTACCGGTGACAACCGGGGCTGTGCCGGGACGCTGCCGTCTTTCACCGGGGCACTACCGGCGACAAGCGGGGCTCTGCCGGGGCTTCAACGGGATAAACCGTAGCCAGTCCTGGTTGACCGGGTCTCTGCCGGGATGTAGACCGGCTTCAACCGGGGCGGCACCGGGGAACAGTGTGACCTGCGTTAAAAAAATCATCCCGATCCTCGCCGGTTGACAGCGTTAGCAAACGGGATTGACCGGGGCTCTACCGCAAAAGTGAGACTTGGGCTTGAGTGGGTTTTTTTTTGTATACACATTACAAGGAAGTATGAGTGTTTTCCTGATTTGTAAATTATGTAATAGAAAGCTATTTTAGGCTATTGAAAGTGATTTGTTTGACGCAATCAATAACATTTTTGCGGCCATGTGTTGTTGTATATCTTCACGCCTCTACCAGATCTGTAGAGTTGAACAAAAGGTTATCGTTCCCACAACCAGTATCGTGTTGTCCTCCACCGTATATGTACACTGTAATATATTTACAACTATGGTCTTGTATTACAGTCTTGCAGAGCTTCTGCACTCAGCCGTTTGGGTAAATCCGTATATAAATTCGGACAAAAAGAGAGAAATTCGGACAAAAACATCGTAAATGCATTTTTCGTCACTCTAAACCTAGCCCCAGGCCTTCAGCGCCTTAAGCGCTTTGATTTATAACATTGTCGCGACCATGATTATCTGACACCATGCAGTCTCAAGTAATTATTGAGTACCAGCCATCTTTTAATTACTTTGACGTGCTTGCGACTAATTCCTACCTTGAAATCGGACACGCAGGCGTCTTTCCAACATTAACAATGGATAATTTACATTTTCGACATGCACTTGCTTGCATGTTGTATTTCATACATCTTGAAAGTGTCCATTGACCTTTTACGTTTAACTCTTGACATATCGAGGGGTGAACGGAATACTAGTGTAACTCATTTTAAATAAAGAAGGAGATACGACAGTTTTCCGTTAAGCCCTCGATAGGTTAACATAAAACACACAGTTTACATATAAATATCATAGCTGTTTTGTTTATTATAAGTCGTTTTTATGAGCCGGTTACCCGTCCGTTGCTATATATTATTGCAGAAAGCTCAAAATAATAAAATTTAAGTTTCAATGGTTTTATTTGACTTCAGAACTGATGGCTCGGGCAAATGCAAACATTGCTAAATGCTTTTTTATAAAGATGATGTATGGAATTCGGATCAGTATGTTTGACAAATAAATCGTTGAAGATAACCATGGTCTGACGCGTCTTACGTGCTTGAAATGGCGTGACCGGAGAAACCAATAGGAAAATAAATATAAATGGATACAGTGGAAATAATAATGACAAACATATGACCAAACCGATCCAATAATTGGACGCCATTTGCGGATTTCAATCAGGAAGCCGATCTACCCATAATGGGCTCTTTTATATCGGAACAGTTGGCATGGTATATTTCTAATTGTCTCAAGGAACAGAGCACATATAGAAAATGGACAAAAACACAATCATGCTAGACAGAACCATGACTTTGCATTCTTATTGTGTTGTAAGTGTCTGAGCAAGTCTTATAGTTTAAATTAACCAATAGATACCGCCGACGGATTGGTTTTTATTATGATTTGTTTTAATAAACACTTTTTATAAAAAAAAGCATAAATACATAGACATGCGTACTTTGTTATGATGAATACGACATGAGTGCCGGTAAAAAAAATGTATGTGTATATAACAAAATGCATGTTTTGAACGACCTTGTATTGCTAATACATTAAGTGATATGAACACATTTGGAATTGCCCTTCCGATTCTGTTTCTAGTTTAGATAAGTGTCTGTTTATCACACGTAGATTTAATAACAAAGGTTGTAAATTATTGTGCTTCCAATCATTTAAACCCAAAAAGTCATTAGTTTACTAATTAAAATCTTACAGAAAAATGTATTAGACACAGTGGAATGATATACTATATACACTACCCATACATATCTTAAAAATGGTTGTAAAATAAAGGCATATCAATTATATCTTCAAACTTACTGATATTTTGTTTATTTATATACTCAATATAGAATGTAAGATCATCTCACCGAAAACAATAGTTCAATTATCATAAGTCTGGCTATATAATATTTTCCTGAATTAAACATTTTCTTCACAGCTAAAATAGAAAATACCAGTTGAAAACATTTTTCCATTGCTTAATACAATTTTCATTTGTATAGTTTTTCAAAAGCATATATATCAGTCATGGCCACACCGTTATCATCATATGATTGAATAGCAATAGTATGTTTAATTGTTGCTGGTCCGTTTTATACGAAATTCGAAAACAGGCTGTTTATCTGTTTTATTACGTTTTCTCCAGAGCTAGGAAGAGCTATAGACAGGTGTTTACAGAGGGGAAGTTAAAGTGATTTAACAACAGTTATCTTTCCTATATGAGTTAAAGTTATTTGATTATAATAAAGAGCGTAATCTTCATAAAAGATAAAAAAATATTATAATATATCAAAATGAACCTTTAACACCTATTTCAAATTTTGGAATACTCTGAATATCGAACGCGGCCATATATTCACAGTTTACAATTATGATGTCCTTGTTAACGTTTAGTAGCCATTTTAATACATAAGTAACTTGCAGAAGTCATTGAGGTTACTTTTGGGTTTTCGAAATAAATGTACAAAGCTGTGCATTAGGAAGAGCAAATGAACACATGCTGCTCACCATGCACATATTTATAGTGAGCTATCAGAGATATTTTATAGTAGCGAAAGTATTCTGGTTCGATGAATAAGCGACGTTGATGTACCTTTGTTCAATTCAGATCCTGTACCATTATCAACTTCATCAATAAAGTTAACAAGCTGTATTACTTTTATACCAGTAAATCACTGTATTCTTATTAAAAATGCTGACCTTTAATATCTCAAGTTTAAGTGCTATGTCTTCCACTAAATTCAAATGTGCCGACAATCAAGGGCCATTCAAAAGCAATTAAGAATGCCAAGTAAACAGGCCACAATTTTATATAATTACAAAGTATCACTAGTTCTATAAAAGAAGTGACCAAAACGCCGACACATACATATTAATCGCGGACGAAACTAAGACAAAATGAAAACGAATGCCGACTAGGCAACCCTGATATTGCATCACTAGCAAATTATTTAATTAGTTAATTTCTATGCTTCTTTTTAATCCGATGTGCGCGCCAAAACAAACACAACAAATTTACGAGTTTGCATTACATAATAATTATTGTGTACATAGTTAACACCTCAATAATGCAATCAAGTAAAAACGAGTATCTAGTATATGAATATGTTCGTACGGATGAGTTATTTAGTTGGACGAAGTTGTTTCTCAATACATTTCACGCAGTCGACTTAAGTTTACCGGGTAACAGCAATTCGTATGCAAACATATTGGAAAGGCCTTGCAATTAGATTTTTAACTATTGCTAAGCAAAAGCCTTTAAGGAGATGATGCATTCTTGTGAATTGATGCAAAAAGGGTTTCGTTTGTCGTTATATTACTGTATGTGTTTATATGTCTCAACATTTGTTAAATTCTGTGCATGTTATGGATTTGTATCGTATAGTAAATTGAACAGAAACACTATTGCGTGGCAAATCGGTTACGCAGAGAATTCCCCTATTACAATGTTTGATACAGGATTTCTGCATATCAATCGTATACTCATAGAATTGATTGTTCCAACATTTGGTATATTCGATCTATATGTTTTTCCTTTACTTCATCCACAAGTTTTTTATCAAACGATTTAACTACTGATTGAGTATACCGAATTAAGTTATATACACAAACGTGATGGTGCAATAACAGCCACTCTTGTGGAAAATATGACTTTGTACATGTGGCTCGTTTAAAAAAGAAGAAATAACATTCTAGTTTTAAAGCACAAACATATAAAAACTAAACAAATGCATAGGGTCTGTTTAGAATGTATTATTCACCTGTGTTTGATTCACATCACGCAGTTGGTTTACGTTGGCCGATTGACATCAAGTCGTATGATAATTAAGTTAATCGGACAGTCCGAATGCAAAAATTAAATAGTCTCAAGCGAGTACAGTTTATGCGTACGTTTATGTTGTTGTTATTCGGAAACTTAATATACTCAAGATTGTTACACGGCCCGAAATATTGCATACGCCAAGATAGTATTTAGGTAAAAGTTTTAAACACTATTTGCTCAGAAATGCAATGACTTATAGTTTATATTGGGTGTTGTATGCAAGTGTTCACATCATTTCGAACGTATACGCATATATCCTTTAAATTTGTTTTACAGTTTACAAACGCAGTTGGTTTGTCATTTCAATATGAATCAAAGCAAATATTGATAACGTATAACGGTATTTGCCTTGTATTGTGTCTTTACAGCTTTAAACGCATCAACAGGATATTGAATGTGTATACGATTGAATAGAGTTTCAATATTCTTAAACAATTTAATGAAGAGTTTGTTTCGGTGTTGTTAATCAAATAATGTGACATCCGTAGTGTTTGTGTTAATTGTGTATGTATACATATGTTACGTTATTGAAAGTGTAGTAAACATCGGGCGGGAGAGTCTTTTAATTAGTAAGTTATTTCGAGACATCTGCCTGTCAATAATGTTGACGCAGGTGTTATAGCTTGATTTTAATTACTGATCCTGTTAACGCAAAGAAATAATTTATTGATTATATTAATTATAAAAAAAGTATTTAGGTAATATGTTTGCACGCACAGTGATTATTCGTTTAATCTTTACACTGTTAGTACAATTTTTGCAAATTTTAAAAGTATACATTTCTAATAAAAATCTTAATCTAAAGTCAACATACCATTCCATGAACACGTCAATTGTGTACGCCTACGAAGTTTTTATACATTAATGTATCAGGTCAATTCATGTGCAGTATTTCTTATGCATTTTTATAGAAAGACAAACGCATTGACGGTTGTGAAAATGTATATATGTTGCAATTGGGCTCATGGGTATGTCTGACAAGTGCAAGCTTATTGCGAATGAAAATTTGCGAGTCATACACCTTAATATAAGTCGGTAGACTATAGACATTCATTATTTCTCTTGCATATGATCATGCAGATGTCTCGTTCTGTGATTGATGATATATATTGATTTAAACGATGCGTATATATATATGTAACATATAAAAACACATATACTAGCTGTAGAAGGATTTATGTAATGCTAATTTAAATGTGTTTGTCAGTTAAACCGCCTAGTTATAGATGTTGCTCACATAGAGCACATTATGGGTAACCCAACGAGTGTCTGGAGAGTGTTAGGATGTTGTTTCTTTATTTTGATTCCTATCATAACATGCTTGAACAAATTTTATATGTTCGAATATTTAACTCAAATACTGATCAATAATACATGCATGCAACAAATACACATGTGTAAACATTGCAACAAAACGATATTTAAAAGTAGCTTAGGCATTCTTAATACAACGCAATAGAGATGTGTTATATCTTTGCTGATATGTTATATTTTGGGGATTTCAGACAAGTGTTGCCGTTTATCGAATATACATGTATGGTACAATATTACGTGACATGGTCATTAAATTATATGAATACATCACCTGAACGATGTGAACAATTTTGCGGTATACCCACACCTTATATTTTTAACTTTGTAAAGTTATGTGTGGTAGTATTGCCTTTTTTCATAGCGTACGAGCTGTGAAGGCGCAAGCGCTTCTAATTTGAAAAGCGCACACAGAAAATATATGGACAACATACACAATGTAAACATAAATACTATAATATCGAACATAACTTCAACTTAAACTCGGGTATTTCTAACTTACAATTGAACAATATACATTTAACTGTTAAAATAAGGTAAAATATGTGAAAGCTGCAAAACTGTATAGATCCTGTGGAAATCATAATGATTGATTGTTTGAGTTGTTTTTATGCTATTGCTGATAACACTGTAAATATTCGGATGCGCATAACCTTAAGAGTAATACATCCATCAGAGAAAAGGTAATTAATGATGTGAGGAATGTATCTGGTTAAAGCTTATTCTTGTTTTGCCGTGTGATTGACAACTAAATTATCAGACATCAGACCATGACAAGTACGCTAATGGGAAGAACCTTTTAAGGAAAGGAAAGAAGCGAACCCCAGCGCGACCATAAATTGTTTGATGCAATAAATATGTTAGTCTACCTTAGATTGAGATCTTAGGTGAAAAACAGAAACATATCCTGTAAAATTTCGAATAGAGAATACCGAATGATCCCAGTATTTATTTGAGTATTTATGGATTAAATTAAGCATTCAACGTTTCGGTACACATACTTTGTAGCTATCAATACTTCAATGTATTTTACTGTTGCACGTATATAGCATCAGTATAGGCTGTTAAATATTTGCATGTTCTAGCCTGTGCGCAGCTGTACTCGACAAATATAACCCTAATTAGTTATTGCGGACTTAATTGGACATTATATATGTATCAACATGTAACGTAAAAAGCTAAAGTTTGCTTGTTTTAACATTGTTTAATTATATCAACAACAGTGCATATGGTAGCGACTATTTCTTCTCCAATGCAGACAGTCTATATTTCAATACTTAATAAATAAAATCGTACACTGAGAGAAAATTATTTACCAATGTTATATGGCAAGAAACCATCACGTGGCCTCGATAATTGTCGTAATGTTAAAATTCAAAGCTCCTTGTGCTAGAGTAAACAGTTTTCAACGGTGGTAGTGAATGACACAAGTATTCATTTCGCTGTTCAGATAACTACTTACAGTGCTGCTTTCTAAGTAAGAGATGATTGCACACCATCTTATTTCGGGTGGAAACATTTAAGTACAATGTGTGAACGCGTATGCTAATTCACTTTTAATTATACATACAGTTTAGCATTTATTTTCAGATTCCGTTACTAGTTTCTATTTACGGACGAATTTTAATAAACTGGTATGTGCGTATATTGTGCAGAAACAAAACACCATCTTATCAACCATGTGAATTGTTAAACTAGTCCAAACTGTTTAAAAAAAAGTTGCTACATGTATGAAAAGTTTTACACATCATTGTAACAGGCTTTGCATTTTGTTGAAAAACACCTTCTAAAGGTAAACATAGAATCATATATTGATCAAGATTCTGGAGTTTTCTATTACTAATGCAACATATAATAACGTGTACAATGTAGTTATACTCATTAAAAAGTCTCAGCTGAAACATGTTTAAATTTCAAAACATAATCTGGCTTAACATCAACGGATTATCATCAAACATTATATAAGGATGAAAACCAATCATACTTGAAGGGCAATTATCGTTAATAATAACATGTATAAGATTTTTTGAATACGAAGTTTGCTCATCGGGAAACGAATAAAGTGTCAAGTGAACAGCGTATCCAATCATAATGCAGCGTTAGCCTTCTACCTAAAGCATATACTGTATATTGTTCGACCTTCATTAAATAAACAATTGGTCAATACAAGAGATTATTGCCAGACTATGTGTTTTTGTTTCATAGTTCTTCTTTATTTACATATTAATATGAAGCAGCCCACCTGCGATCTTATTTCCATGTTGTTGTTTTTATTTTGGCAAAAACAATGTGTGCTCATGCTATTCAAAAACATATATAATTTGAAAAGTCTTGTGTGTCTAAACAAACATATGTAAACATGGATGATTCGCATCCTGCTATATTCTGTATAATACATGTAAAGCTATTCAATGTATTCATCCGCGTCGACAATCAAGGCTCATTCAATGGTGATTTGATGTTCCGCGTTAACATGGCTTCAATAATTTCCTTATGTACGCAAATGCGGATAAATATAAATAAAGTTCCAGTATTCCGAGGCCGTAATAAATTAGCACAATAACTGTAAGTTCAATCATAAACTCGGGTTTACAAGATTTTGAATGCTATGTCGTGTTTTATTTAATAAAATCATCTTGCAGTTGGCTCTTGTCATAAACCGTTATAACGTCCTTGTTTTATCACAATTATAGTTATTTATTGTACAGCGATATTTCTTAAACATGGCGATTAGGTGTATATTTTACTTGATGACAATGTTCGTGTAGTAAATTGTAACCGTCTTGGCTTGTCATGATAATGATCGATCCCACGACATATTTTTAATTATCAATTTTGTATAAATGCTTTATATATATATATATATATATATATATATATATATATATATATATATATATATATATATAGAAATAGATATAGATATATATATATATATATATATATATATATATATATATATATATATATATATATATATATATATATATATATATATATATATAATATATATATATATATATATATATAGATAGATAGATAGATAGATAGATAGATAGATAGATAGATAGATAGATAGATATTATATACGGAGCATATTTGTTTTAATACACATCACATTTAATGTTATACTATTGATATTAAATAATAGATTCGTTATCAATAGAAGTGTTGTTTTTGTGTGATTTTATGACACTTTCCTGTTAAGACAACCATCGCACTTATAATACAAAAGCTGTCTTTCTGACCTGACTTTGTCAACAATAACATTACAATAGGCGCAAAGTATTTAAAAGTAAATTTATATGTGTAACAACCGTTGTTATTGATACATATTTTACCTAAGATTGCTTGTTTATCCACGTAAAGATAAAACAATAATGGGAAACTTATGTATTTGTATTATTAAAATGTATATACATTTCGAAGGTTAACATTTAACTTACATTAAATAAAGTTGTTTTCCATATACTATTAGGCTCTATTTGTAATAGAACCCAACCAACTATATGTTTTCGAATCTCTGTCGTCGTACTGAAAGGAACAGTCCCGGACATACTTATAATTCAGAAAACATGAATGCAATCAAGTGCTAATTTCAATGTGAACATTTGTACAGACGATACAACATAAGGAAGTTACATCCTGTTCTTGTGATTAACTATGCAAATTAGATGAAAATAGTCTGATGTACCACACAGGTCATTGTATCATAACCTATGCCTACACAACATCATCTTACCATATACAATACCAATACAAATCTTAGCTGCAAGATTCGACTTGAACCCAGTCGAGATTACACAACACAACTCATTACAGACAGAAATGTCCTTATTCGTTAAATTAATACAACTGCATTGCGCCTATTATTTTACATTAGCACAAATATAAGCTTATCATATCACGCAAAGTAGTGTAAAAAGTTCATGAACAGCAAAATGCATTTGATATCGAAGACAATGGAATTTCACCGATGTCATGAACCGCGTAAATAAGGCATTTGTCTTAATCATTCGTCGCTGTAAATTTCGTAGTCGACAAATCCCGAACGATTGCTATACGTCTGATGTCAATGGAGATACTCAGCCATGAAGTCAGTGTGAAATAATGTGTCAAAGAGATTGAATGGACAAGTATGAGATGGTACATGAAAAGTATGCACGATACGTTGTTCGTCTTATGGTTGAAAAATGATTAATATGATTTTGATATTGTCAATGTGTATTTGAAAAAAACATAGTTTGATATTGTATTGCATATAATTCATACAATATATAAACCAACAACATGGTCAATAATAAAACAAAGTGTTTGCTTTATCCATTTATTATTGTTGCAAAACGAAAATTCAAATTTAGCGTTATATGTATTAAGGAGACGTACAAGTTTACTGTAACGTTATGTTCGAATTGGAAACAGCATCATTTTACTACATGCACTCTTGCAAAACGGTCAAATGGGAAATAATATCATTTAACTACTTGTAGTTTTGCAAAAATTCATAATTAGTATAACACGTTTACTGCATTACTACGAAATTTATAAGTGGTGCTTGATGATCTTGTACAAGAATGCGATTTCTCAATGCGTTTCCCGACACACAACAAAAATTACATCTACTAAAAGAATATATTTCGGATATATGTTTCCATCTACTTTAGGTTATATATGCTAAGACGCTAAGACAGAAAAGCATTGAGATAAACTATTATTCGAAGTATAATCAACTATAACTTTACTTATTCAGTGTTATGTTTTCAAATGGATCATTGGCTTATTAGTCATGCAACCTAAATAGTTCCACGCTATACTTGTACATTTAATAAATTCAATGCCGGGAGACACATCATCGATAGACAATTCATATTATAACATGTTGCGTTGTTGTGTATTTTCTTTAAAAAAAAACACATATAAAACGCTTTTATTGTTTAAGCATTTTGCACGTAGGGATTCATGCACAGGAACACTTTAAAAAAATGCAAGATTTTCTTATTGCTCGATTGCAATTGCTTAATAAAAAATAAATCATAAATGCGAAAATTCTGAGAAGATATTTAGATAAATGTAAACCAGTAGTGTAAATTAATAGAATGATAAAATATATCATTCAAGTCTGGATATAATTATGCATACTAAAACACTCGTTTTTCAGTCAACCAAACATAGCAGAACGTTTGACGTTCATTCTGACATGTTTCAAATCAGCTATATACTATCTTAAGCTATTGAGCCCCATGTTATATCGTGTTGTATTTTTTTTTAATTTGCAAAGTCAATTAACATACTTAACAAAACCCGTGTTGGTATCAACTGCAATCGACTGAGATACATTACCATCATTAAAGTTAATATAGCGCACGACACAACAAATACACACACGTTCACATTAAATTAAAGCGTTTTTCTATTTTTGTTATAATGATTTGTATGCCATACTTGAACTCTTGACTTTAATGCTAAGCATGTACTCTATGTGCAATATTAAATGCTCAAAATTAAGTACGTATCTTTTATTCGCCAAATGATTTGCTAAGATACAGACATCTGTTTTTAGCCGAAAACGGCATATACTTTCACAAATATGTTTGCGTAAAACGGGTCCCTTAATCGCAATCCGTTCTAAACATGAGTTCATAAACACATTCTTTGACCCGTGTAAACATGAGGAAACTGTAAAGTAAACAATGTATATCTTGTGTTTACATATATGTGCATAACTGGTTATCGCAAGTTGAAATGTATTATTTGTAATTGGTAATATAAGTCATTTAATAGAATGTATATATTTTCATTTTGCCCTATCCATAGCTAGATATATGTATTTGTTAACAAATAACGAAATGATACAATATTGTTGACTTACCATTGTATACCGTGATACGTCTTTTAACGCCAGAGTATATTTCACGCCAGATTCCATATTAAGTGAATTTTCCATTACGCGTTTTATAATTATATACAATACATATAATGTATGTTATCATCCTCTGTCATCAAATAATATCGGAACATACTCCCATTTCCAATCTATTCAAGCATTGTTTTCAATAACAAAAGTTAACACACATACATGGGAAAAAGCTGATGTATTTTAATAAACAAGTAAACATGTGAACAAAAAACACAGATAAAATATAAACTTATTCAAACGAATAAAAAAAACAAAAAACAAATATAACCGTACAGCGCGTGTGGTATCCATCAACATTGAGATGTGCAGTTATGTTCATGAGATTGCTGATAATACTGATAATATTCCAATGCCCGCAATGCCATGTTTAAACACCGTATGCTTCCATCACAAGACAGACCGATATCACACCGGATGTGAGGAAATTATCAGATGGCCTTCCATCAGTTTTCTGGCAAGTGATTGACAACTTAGTTCTGAGAAATTGCGGCAAATAGATGGATACTATTAGAGAGAACACTTCAAAAGAACGAAACATATTTCCAAGCGAGACGTGAAATGTGCAATGGAATTGAAATATATCATACTCTAAAAATAACAACATAAGGGCCAATAGTTTTAATAACTGAATATTAAGTTTTCAATAGTTGAGCATAATGTTGTGTTATTACACGTTATAGATATGTAATATATCGTGTATTTATGACTTGTAAACACTAAACCGACAGTGGAAATTATGCATTCATATAGTTAAGTCACTGCGTAGAGCAGTGGGCCGTTTACTGTACAGTTTCTGGGAAATACACCAACACTGTTCTTCAAATTAATCACAAATGAGTCCCTGTCAATCCAATCATCGACCGCATTTGACAAAATGACACATTGTTTAGTGGTATTTGTTTCCTGCGATTTCTTCATGGTTTTGGTCCGTTTTGCTAAAGATTCATATATCAATTTGCATGTTCTTATTACTTTCAATAAGTATTTTTACAACGGGCCAGTGAAGTAAGCACGGCAAAGGGTCGAGGTCATAATGCTGACAACATGGACACATGTTTATGTGCTCCTTAAAATGCAAAACGTAGTCATACTGGATAATGCATTACTGGAAATTAACTCTACCCAATTTTTTACTATTTTACCATATATCAGTAACGACAACTGGTATCTCACGTAAGCAATAAATTTGCCCTGCGTAATCGTCAAGAGTGTGTGCTTTCAAAGCATACCTCATTGATTTCCTTTTAGAAAGCATTTTTCTATGAAAGGATGATAAATGTTCTGTCAAATAGGCTTTGCATTTAAGTTAAGAATTACTTCAGCAAAATTCGCAAAAGCTATCTATAATATAATGTTTTTGTGAAAATAAACAAGACACCTGAAGTGTTATCAAACTGTTTATATCATACGTTATTTAAACATAAAACGTGATCTGCGTGCATTTCATTTAGTTGTGTTTATTGTTGGTGAAATAAACAGTATTACATTTTGGTGTTTTTGTAAACAAAAGATTAAGAAGAAATCAGCATAACTGAAGTTCAGTGACCAATGAGACGATATTATTGATAGCTTAACTCTTTCAAAATAACCGCCAAATAATGCGCGGTCAGATGCGCGTTCTCATACGTGTCTATTCTTATACAACGATATTAAGAAAGTACAAATAACTGTTAGCAATTGATAGAAACTGGAACAGATGTTCGCGTGTCAATGCCGCGAGTAAACTATTGAAGCACAATGCATATGTACTATAATTCACACACATGGCAAACATATGGAAGCGTTTCACGATGCGTTTTTATCCATCGTGGAGCGAAAAGGGATGCGTATAGCATAAATGGTATGTGTTAGTTGCAAACAATTTAAACCTAACGTTATGCCATTCATAGGGGGCGTATGCATACACGTATACCGACGGAGTAGTTGCAACGAACCTATTATTTCCAGATACATTACGGTAATGTGATGCCGACTTTGATGGTAATCAAGTATCAAGTATCATGACGTTAAAAATGCATTTCAAGGTGCTTTAGTGTTTACAATCATACATATATTGCGAGAAATGCTTGGTATAACAACGTATACTATGTTTACACACGTATGAAAAGGTTACTTAACGTAAACTTAAACTGGTGTAACTAAACATTGCGTTCGTCATACAGCACATATGCTTTTCCTTTCCGTCCCAATTTTGAGTATTAAATGCGCGGTTTTCCCACCGTTATATTATATGTCTAGACTGCAAGCAAGCAGAATACATGAGATATATTCGATATTCAAATGGATGAGTATGTCATTAACGTGGGACAGTACGGTAAACGTATGTTTCTTGTTTTCTGAATGATATGACTATGTACACACTATTTTCATGTGCGTGTACCTTACAAATCAATGACATTTATGTGTCGTTAACAACACATAACGATTCTAGAATGTGTGCGCACACTTTTTTCTATCAGCGCGATTGTCTGTTAAATGGATACATGATTAATATTAGTCGGGTTAATTATGAAAAATGATCCTTACAAGAAAATACAAATAAACGTATAATGTTGTTGCATAGGTATTGGTTGTTTCTATAGAAAGAAAACCATGGACACTTTCTTGACGTTTCCTACATCACTGGCAACATAAGTTAGCATGTCATTTGATGAAACGAATCGTCGGCCATGCATCGAGTTGGTATTATACAACTACACGAATAAATAATGGATCACTTAGTTGTTCTTTGCTTAAATATAATGCAATAGCAAAAATAAATGCGTTTCTTCATTATATCGTCTGTTTAACTTATACATTAAGCACACAATTATGATCACACTATTATATAATATCTTCAATGCGATTTGTTTTTTATCAGAGCCTGTTTTGTAAACGTAACCATATTTATACGAGTGAATTGCTCTGTTCGGATGAAAAAAAAAAAAGTTAGCTTTTGATATCGCACGTCGATGTTTGTGTTTTTCAATAAAAGTCGCCCAATCAATTCAACTGTGTCGACAATCAAGAGTCATTCAAAAGCAATTTAGTACGCTGCGTATACAGGAAAATCTTTCATTTAATTGTATAGCTCAACTTGTACTTCACATAATGTGCCTCAAACACCGACCTATGTGTATTGTTCTGTGAAAATTGGGCAAAATGCATGTGCGTTAAGTGTCGTCCGAGATTAGACTGTGCAGTCCACACAGGCTAATCAGGGACGACACTTTCCGCTTTAATGGTATTTTTTGTTTAAAGGAAGTCCCATTTCACCGAAAATCTAGTAAAATCGGAAAGTGTCGTCCCTGATTAGCCTGTGCGAACTGCACAGGCTAATATGCGACGGCACTTTACGCACATGCATTATGCCCAGTTCTATCAGTACAAGACACATATACACGTTCTTGGCAAACGAAATAAGCACAACAGGGCAGACTTAGTCTAAACGATATTCAATTTGGTAGCTTGAAGGGACTGTCAACCACGACGACGAAGAAAAGAAAAGTTGTCAAATAACTTATTTATTTACAATTATTAGTTTATATTGATTAAAATATCACGACTGGTATATTACATTACTTGAAAAAAGTTCATAATTTCAGTATCTTCGGTAATAAAATTTTGCGATGTAAAATCGAAAGTACATCGCAAAAAAAGGTGACAAAACGATATACACACTATAAATAACGCAAGTAGGTTGATCATTTAATATATCAAATATATACAATTCACTACGCATGCACAATTTGCACTCCTGGGTTTATCACGTGACGATGATGATCAATCTACTGACGTTATTTATAGTTAACTGGTAGTTACCTGGTAGACATACCCAGTAAAATTTATTACCGAATATACTGAAAATATGAAAACGTAACAACTTTGTTCAAGTCTTATAATATACTAGTCGTGACATTTTAATCAAATATTTAAGTCAAATACTGATCAATAATACATACATGCAACAAATACACTTGTCTAAACATTGCAACAAAACGTTATTTAAAGTAGCTTAGGCATTCTTAATACAACGCAATAGAGATGTGTTATATCTCTGTTGATATGTTGTATTTTGGGGATTTCAAACACGTGTTGCCGTTTATCGAATATACATGCATGGTACAATACTACATGACCTGGTCATGAAATTATATGCATACATCACCTGGACGATGTGAACAATTTTGCGGTATACCCACACCTTATATTTTTTAACTTTGTAAAGTAATGTGTGGTTGTAACTTAGTATTGCCTTTTTTCATAGCGTACAAGCTGTGAAGGCGCAAGCGCTTCTAATTTGAAAAGCGCACACAGACAATATATAGACAACATACACAATGTAAACATAAAAACATGTACTATAATATCGAACATAACTTCAACTTAATCTCGGGTATTTATAACTTACAATTTAAATATATACATTAAACTTTTAAAATAAGGTAAAATATGTAAAAGCTGCAAAAGTGTATAGATCCTGTGGAAATCATAATGATTGATTATTTAAGTTGTTTTTATGCTATTGCTGATAACACTGTAAATATTCGGATGCGCATAACCTTAAGAGTAATACATCCATCAGAGAAAACATAACTAATGATGTGAGGAATGTATCTGGTTAAAGCTTATTCTTGTTTTGCCGTGTGATTGACAACTAAATTATCATACATCAGACCATGACAAGTAAGCTAATGGGAAGAACCTTTTAAGGGAAGGAAAGAAGCAAACTCCAGCGCGACCTTAAATTGTTTGATGCAATAAATATGTTAGTCTACCTTAGATTGAGATCTTAGGTGAAAAACAGAAACATATCCAGTAAAATTTCGAATAGAGAATATCGAATTATCCCAGTATTCATTTCAGTTATTATGGATTAAATTAAGCATTCAACGTTTCGGTACATATACTTTTATAACATTCACTACTTCAATGTATTTTACTGTTGCACGTATATAGCATCAGTATAGGCTGTAAATTATATTTGCATGTTCTAGCCTGTGCTCAGCTGTACTCGACAAATATAACCCTAATTAGTTATTGCGGACGTTATTGGACATTATATATTTATCAACATATAACGTAAAAACCTAAAGTTTACTTGATTTAAAATTGTTTAATTATATCAACAACAGTGCATATGGTAGCGACTATTTCTTCTCCAATGCAGACAGTCTATATTTCAATACTTAATAAATGAAATCGTACACTGAGAGAAAATTATTTACCAATGTTATATGGCAAGAAACCATCACGTGGCGTGATGGTTTCTTGTGTCGTGATGCCACATGTTAAAATTCAAAGCTCAGTGTGCTAGAGTAAACAGTTTTCAACGGTGGTAGTGGATGAAACAAGTATTCATTTGGCTGTTCAGATAACTACTTACAATGCTTCTTTCTAAGTAAGAGATGATTGCAAACCATCTTATTTCGGGTGGAAACATTTAAGGACAATGTGTGAACTCGTATGCTAATTTACTTTTAATTATACATACAGTTTTGCATTTATTTTCAGATTCCGTTACCAGTTTCTATTTCCGGACGAATTTTAATAAACTGATATGTGCGTATATTGTGCAAAAACAAAACACCATCTTCTCAACCATGCGAATTGTAAAACTAGTCCAAACTGTTTTAAAAAAAAATACTACATGTATTGAAAGTTTTACACATCATTTTAAACAGGCTTCGCATTTTGTTGAAAAACACCTTCCAAGGGTAAACATAAAATCATATATTGATCAAGATTCTGGCGTTTTCTATTACTAATGCAACATATAATAACGTGAACAATGTAGTTATGCTCATTAAAAAAGTCTCAGCTGAAACATGTTTAAATTTCAAAATATAATCTTTCTAAACATCAACGGATTATCAATAAACATTATATAAGGATGAAAACCAAACAAACTAGTAATTTAAGGGCAATTATCGTTAATAATAGCATGTATAAGATTTTTTGAATACGAAGTATGCTCATCGGGAAACGAATAACGTGTCAAGTGAACAGCGTATCTAATCATAATGCAGCGTTAACCTTCTACCGAAAGCATATACTGGATATTGTTCGACCTTCATTAAATAAACAATTGGTCAATACAGGAGATTATTGCCAGACTGTGTGTTTTTGTTTCATAGTTCTTCTTTATTTACATATTAATATGAAGCAGCCCACCTGCGATCTTATTTCCATGTTGTTGTTTTTATTTTGGCATAAACTATGTGTGCTCACGCTATTGAAAAACATATGTAATTTGAAAGTCTTGTGCGTCTAAACAAACATATGTAAACATGGATGATTCGCATCCTGCTATATTTTGTATAATACATGTAAAGCTATTCAATGTATTCATCCGCGTCGGCAATCAAGGGTCATTCAATGGTGATTTGATGTTCCGCGTTAACATGTCTTCAATAATTTCCTTATGTACGCAAATGCGGATGAATAGAAATAAAGTTCCAGTATTCCGAGGCCGTAATAAATTAGCGCAATAACTGTAAGTACAATCATTGACTCGGGTTTACAAGATTTTGAATGCTATGTCTTTGTTTTATTTAATAAAATCATCTTGTAGTTGGGTCTTGTCATAAACCGTTATAACGTCCTTGTTTTATCACAATTATAGTTATTTATTGTACAACTATATATCTTAAAAATTGCGATTTGGTGTATATTTTACTTGATGACAATGTTCGTATAGTAAATTGTGACCGTCCTGGCTTGTCATGATAATGATCGATTCCACGACATATTTTTTATTATCAATTTTGTATAAATGCGTATATATATATATATATATATATATATATATATATATATATATGGAGCACATTTGTTTTAATACACATCACATTTAATGTTATATTATTGATATTAAATAATAGATTCGCAATCAATAGAAGTGTTGTTTTTGAGTGATTTTATGACACTTTCCTGTTAAAGACAACCATCGCACTTATAATACAAATGCTGTCTTTCTGACCTGACTTTTTCAACAATAACATTACAATAGTCGCATAGTATTTTAAAGTAAATTTACATGTGTAACAACCGTTGTAATTGATACATATTTTACCTAAGATTGCTTGTGTATCAACGTAAAGGTAAAAACAATAAATGGAATCTTATGTACTTGTATTAAAATGTATATACATTTCGAAGGTGAACATTGAACTTACATTGACATAAAGTTGTTTTCCATATAGGCTCTATTTGTAATAGAAACCAACCAATTATATGTTTTCAAATCTCTGGCGTCGTACTGAAAGGAACAGTCCCGGACATACTTATAATTCAGAAAACATGAATGCAATCAAGTGCTAATTTCAATGTGTACATTTGTACAGACGATACAACAGAAGGAAGCTACATTCTGCTCTTGTGATTAACTATGCAATTTAGATGAAAATAGTCTAATGTACCACACAGGTTATTGTATCATAACCCATGCTTACACAACATTATCTTACCATATACAATACCAATACAAATCTTAGCTGCAAGATTCGACTTGAACCCAGTCGAGATTACACAACACAACTCATTACAGACAGAAATGTCCTTATTCGTTAAATTAATACAACTGGGTTGAGTCTATTATTTTACATTAGGACAGATATAAGCTTATCATATTACGCAAAGTAGTGTAAAAGGTTCATGAACAGCAAAATGCATTTGATATTTAAGACAATTTAATTTCACCGATGTCATGAACCGCGTAAATAAGGCATTTGTCTTAATCATTCGTCGCTGTAAATTTCGTAGTCAACAAATCCCGAACGATTGCTATACGTCTGATGTAAATGGAGATACTCAGCCATGAAGTCAGTGTGAAATAATGAGTCAAAGAGATTGAATGGATAAGTATGAGATGGTACATAAAAAATATGCACGATACGTTGTTCGTCTTATGGTTGAAAAATGATTTATATGATTTTGCTATTGTCAATGTGTAATTGAAAAAAACATAGTTTGATATTGTATTGCATATAATTCATACAATATATAAACCAACAACATGGTCAATAATATAACAAAATGTTTGCTTTATCCATTTATCATTTTTGCAAAACGAAAATTCTAATTTAGCTTTATATGTATCAAGGAGACGTACAAGTTTGCTGAAACGTTATGGTAGAATTGGAAACAGCATCATTTAATTACATGCACTTTTGCAAAACGGTCAAATGGGAAATAATATCATTTAACTACTTGTAGTTTTGCAAAGATTCATAATTAGGATAACACGTTTACTGCATTACTTCGAAAGTGATGCTTGATGATCTTGTACAAGCATGCGATTTCTCAATGCGTTTCCCGACACACACACACAAATTACATCTAATAAAAGAATATATTTCGGATATATGTTCCCATCTACTTTAGGTTATATATGCTAAGACGCTACGACAGAAAAGCATTTAGATAAATTATTATTCGAAGTACAATCAACTATAACTTTACTTAATCAGTGTTATGTTTTCAAATGGATCATTGGCTTATTAGTCATGCAACCTAAATAGTTCCACGCTATACTTGTACATTTAATAAATTCAATGCCGGGAGACACATCATCGATAGACAATTAACTTTATAACATGTATGCGTTGTTGTGTATTTTCTTGAAAAAAAAAACAAACAAATATAAAACGCATTTATTGTTTAAGCATTGTGCACGTAGGGATTCATGCACAAGAACACTTTAAAAAATGCAAGATTTTCTTATTGCTCGAATGCAATTGCTTAATAAAAAATAACTCATAAATGCGAAAATTCGGAGACGATAATAAGTTAAATGTAAACCAGTAGTGTAAATTATTAGAATGATAAAATATATCATTCGAGTCTGGATATAATTATGCATACGAAAACACTCGTATTTCAGTCAACCAAACATAGCAGAACGTTTGACGTTCATTCTGACATGTTTCAAATCAGCTATATACTATCTTAAGCGATTGAGCCCCATATTATATCGTGTTGTATGTTTTAAAATTTGCAAAGTCAATAAACATACTTTACAAAACCCATGTTGGTATCAACTGCAGTCGACTGAGATACATTACCATCATTCAACTTTATATAGCGCACGACACAACAAATACACACACGTTCACATTAAATTAAAGCGTTTCTTTTTTTTTACAATGTTTTGTATGCCATACTTGAACTCTTGACTTTAATGTTAAGCATGTGCTCTATGTGCAATATTAAATGCTCAAAATTAAGTACGTATCTTTTATTCGCCAAATGATTTGCTTAGATACAGGCATATGGTTTTAGCCGAAAACGGCATATACTTTCACAAATATGTTTGCGTAAAACAGGTCCTTTAATCGCAATCCGTTATTAACATGAGTTCATAAAAACATTCTTTGACAAGTGTAAATATGAGGAAACTGTAGAGTAAACAATGTATATATTGTGTTTACATATATGTGCATAACTGGTTATCGAAAGTTTAAATGTATTATTTGTAATTGGTAATATAAGTTATTGAATAGAATGTATATATTTTCATTTTGCCCTATCCAGAGTTAGATAAATGTATTTGTAAACAAATAACGAACATATACAATATTGTTGACTTACCATTGTATACCGTGATACGTCTTTTAACACCAGAGTATATTTCACGCCAGATTCCATATTAAGTGAATTTTCCATTACGCGTTTTATAACTATATATAATACATATAATGTATGTAATTATCCTCTGTCATCAAATAATATCGGAACATACTCCCATTTCCAATCTATTCAAGTATTGTTTTCAATAACAAAGGTTAACACACATACATGGGAAAAAGCTGATGTAGTTCAATAACCAAGTAAACATGTTAACAAATAAACCACAAATAAAATATAAACTTATTCAAACGAATAAAAAAACAAAACAAATAAAACCGTACAGCGCGTGTGGTATCCATCAATATTGAGATGTGCAGTTATGTTCATGTGATTGCTGATAATACTGATAATATTCCAATGCCCGCAATGCCATGTATAAACACCGTATGCTTCCATCACAAGACCGATATCACACCGGATGTGAGGAAATTATCAGATGGCCGTCCATCAGTTTTCTGGCGAGTGATTGACAACTTAGTTCAGAGAAATTGCGGCAAATAGATGGATACTATTAGAGAAAACACTTCAAAAGAACGAAACATATTCCCAAGCGAGACGTTAAGTGTGCAATGGAATTGAAATATATCATATTCTAACAATAATATCATTTGGGCCAATAGTTTTAATAACTGAATATTGAGTTTTCAATAATTGAGCATAATGTTGTGTGATTACACGTAACAGATATGTAATATATCGTGTATTTATGACTTTCAAACACTAAACCGACAGTGGAAATCATGCATTCATATAGTTAAGTCACTGCGTTATCATAAGATAAACATATACAAGTATGTTCAACTATACTATATATATATATACGTACTGAATATGTGATGTGTGGTCGTTAGAACATCACTTCATACCCATACAGACAATCAATTATAAAAAAAATACACAGCTTTACAGTGATTTGTTATTTTATGCAATGCTTATTAAAATAATTTTATTAACTAACACAGTTAAGTAATCTGCCATTTGGTATAATATAATATAGTTTTACATACTTCCAGATACATGTAAGATCCTAAGCAGGGTCATTTTTAAATTTATTTATTTATAATGATCTTATTTGTAATGGAGAAAACGTGTGTGCAGTACGCTAACGTTTCATTATAAATTGTTTTGATAGACGGACAAAAACGCTGCAGTGCGACAAACGTTTGGCTATTGAGCTACCTTAATTCTACAAACACACATTAAGAGCAGTGGGCCGTTCACTGTACAGTGTCTGGAAAATACACCAACACTTTTCTTCAAATTAATCACAAATGAGTCCCTGTCAATCCAATCATCGATCGCATTTGACACAAATGACACATTGTTGAGTGGTATTTGTTTCGTGCGATTTCTTCATGGTTTTAGTCCGTTTTGCTAAAGATTTATATATCAATTTACATTTCCTTATTACTTTCAATAATTATTTTTACAACGTGCCAGTGAAGTAAGCACGGCAAAGGGTCGAGGCCATAATGCTGACAACATGGACACATGTTTATGTGCTCCTTAAAATGCAAAACGTAGTCATACTGGATAATGCATTACTGGAAATTAACCCTACCCAATTTTTTACTATTTTACCATATATCAGTAACGACAACTGGTATCTCACGTAAGCAATAAATTTGCCCTGCGCAATCGTCAAGAGTGTGTGCTTTCAAAGCATACCTTATTGATTCCCTTTTAGAAAGTATTTTTTATGAAAGGATGATAAATGTTCTGTCCAATAGGCTTTGCATTTAAGTTAAGCATTACTTCAGCAAATTTCGCAAAAGCTATCTATAATATAATAAATTTGTGAAAATAAACAATACACCTGAAGTGTTATCCAACTGTTTATATCATACGTTATTTAAACATAAAACGTGATCTGCATGCATTTCATTTAGTTGTGTTCATTGTTGGTGAAATAAACAGTATTACATTTCGGTGATTTTGTAAACATAAGATTAAGAAGAAATCAGCATAAATGAAGTTCAGTGACCAATGAGACAATATTATTGATAGCTTAACAAAATAACCGCCAAATAATGCGCGGTCAGATGCGCGTTATCATACGTATCTATTCTTACACAACGATATTAAGAAAACACAAATAACGGTTAGCAATTGATAGAAATTGGAACAGATGTTCGCGTGTCAATGCCGCGAGTAAACTATTGAAGCACAATGCATATGTACTATAATTCACACACATTGCAGACATATATGGAAGCGTTTCACGATGTGTTTTTATATCCATCGTGTAGCGAAAAGGGATGCGTATAACATAAATGGTATGTGTTAGTTGCAAACAATTTAAACCTAACATTATGCCCTTCATAGGGGGCGTATGCATACACGTATACCGACGGAGTAGTTGCAACGAAACTATTAATTCCAGATACATTACGGTAATGTGATGCCGACTTTGATGGTAATCAAGTATCAAGTATCATGACGTTAAAAATGCATTCCAAGGTGCCTTAGTGTTTACAGTCATACATATATTGCGAGAAATGCTTGGTATAACAACGTATACTATGTTTACACACGTATGAAAAGGTTATTTAACGTAAACTTAAACTGGTGAAACTAAACATTGCGTTCGTCAAACAGCACATATGCTTTTCCTTCCGTCCCAATTTTGAGTATTAAATGCGCGGTTGTCCCACCGTTATATTATATGTCTAGACTGCAAGCCAGCATAATACATGAGATATATAAGATATTCAAATGGATGAGTATGTCATTAAAGTGGGACAGTACGGTAAACGTATGGTTCTTGTTTTCTGAAGGATATGGCTATGTACACAATATTTTCATGTGCGTGTACCTTACAAATCAATGACATTTATGTGTCGTTCACAACAAATAACGATTCAAGAATGTGTGCGCACACGTTTTTCTATCAGCGCGATTGTCTGTTAAATGGATTAATGGTTAATATAAGTCGGGTTAATTATAAAAAATGATCCGTGCAAGCAAATAAAAAACAACGTATAATGTTGTGCATAGGTATTGGTTGTTTCTATAGAAAGAAAACCATGGACACTTTATTGACGTTTCCTACATCACTGGCAACATATATTAGCATGTCATTTGATCAAACGAATCGTCGGCAATGCATCGAGTTGATATTTATCCAACTACACGAATTAATACTGGATCACTTAGTTGTTCTTCGCTTATATATAATGCAATAGCAAATGCGTTTCTTCATTATATCGTCTGTTTAACTTATAGATTAAGCACACAATTATGATCAAACTGTTATATAATATCTTCAATGCATTTTTTTTTATCAGAGCCTGTTTTGTAAACGTAACCATATTTATACGAGTGAATCGCTCAATTCGGATGAAAAAAAAGTAAGCTTTTGATATCGCACGTCGATGTTTGTGTTTTTCAATAAAAGTCGCCCAATCAATTCAACTGTGTCGACAATCAAGAGCCATTCAAAAGCAATTTAGTACGCTGCGTATACAAGAAAATCTTTCATTTAATTGTATAGCTCAAATTGTACTACACATAATGTGCCTCAAACACCGACCTATGTGTCTTGTTCTGTGAAAATTGGGCAAAATGCATGTGCGTTAAGTGTCGTCCCAGATTAGCCTGTGCACTCCGCACAGGCTAATCAGGGACGACACTTTCCGCTTTAATGGTATTTTTCGTTTAAAGGAAGTCCCTTTTTACCGAACATCTAGTAAAAGCGGAAAGTGTCGTCCCTGATTGGCCTGTGCGGACTGCACAGGCTAATATGCGACGACACTTTACGCACATGCATTATGACCAGTTTTATCAGAACAAGACACATATACACGTTCTTGGCAACGAAATAAGCACAACAGGGCAGACTAAACGATATTGGTAGCTTACAGGGACTGTCAACCACGACGACGAAGAATTTAAAAGTTGTCAAATACCGTATTTATTTACAATTATTAGTTTATATTGATTAAAATATCACGACTGGTATATAACATTACTTGAAAAAAATTCATAATTTCAGTATATTCGGTAATAAAATTTCGCGATGTGAAATCGAAAGTACATCGCGAAAACAGGTGACAAAACGATATACACACTATAAATAACGCAAGAAGGTTGATCATTTTATATATAAAATATATACAATTCACTACGCATGCACAATTTGCACTCCTGGGTTTACCACGTAACGATGATGATCAATCTACTGACGTTATTTATAGTTAACTGATAGTTACCTGGTAGACATACTCAGTAACATTTATTACCGAATATACTGCAAATATGAAAACGTCAAAACTTTTTACAAGTCTTATAATATACTAGTCGTGATATTTTAATCAATATGAACTAATAATTGTAACAAATACGGTATTTTACAACTTTTCTTTTCTTCGTCGTCGTGGTTGACAGTCCCTTTAAAGCTTGTATATAACCGGTACAACTATTACCTAAGTGCATTTCTGTGATTACTTTTCTAATATGATTTAAGCGCTACAAAAAACAAACTTTCCAAATAACCACAACATCAGGATGCATATTCTTAACACCTCAATAAATTAATCACGTTAACATATGTATATCTAATTGAACATCGTGTACGGATTTAACCTGTAACTAGAAACTTGATAATCATAAATATACATCGCACAGTCGATGTATGATCGATTGACGACCTGTCGGTTGACAACATAGTAAAAATACCAACACAAATAGAGTGCAACAGAGTGTGAAGTTAGGGCAGTTGATGCGTTTGTGTAATTTTTGGTTTATTTAATATATATTTGTATTATGAATCGAATTTGCTCGGTAATGCACGAACTACCTCCATAGAAAGTGATGATACAATAGTTGTACAAGTTAAATAAAACATTATTAAAAAGTTGATAATATTATCGTGTTTGATCAATATGTTTTTCCTGAGCATCATCAACAAATTATGATTCAACGTTTTGTATCCTTACTATGACATATGTGGTTTCACGACTTTTAAAAAATTGATAAATTTATTGGTAAAAGACCATTCTTATGGAAAATATAATCTTGTATAAGTGGTTCATTTAACACATTTGTTCGAAATATATATAAAAATGCTATATATTTCCATCACAATTATCGATGAGAGCATTATGATTAAAATGTGCAGACGATTTGTTTAGCATGTTTGTGTCCCCTTGTTTAATATTCATAACGCAGTTGGCTGATATTGGCCGAGTTTTATCAAGCCGTATAATAGCTAAGTTAATCGTCCAAATGGGGTTGCAGAATAACAGTGCCAAACGAATAAAGTCGATACTTTACATGTTTGTTGTTGTAATTCGGTTGATGATATAGACAATTAACTTCCGTAACAAATTGACACAACCGTTCGTTTTGTACGTTTTTTTTATTCCTGTAAAATCGTCCAAGCTATTATGTTCAGCAATATCTTATATTGCAAGAATGTAGGCACATTTTCGAACGCGTGCGTTAATAATCTTTTAAGTATATCTCCCTTTTTGCAAACACGGTCGGATGTTCAGCTTCAAAATAAATCAAAACAAGTATTGACAATATATAAAGGCATTTCCTGTGTCATATAATTTGATAGCTTTCATCAAACCAACTGGACATTACATTTTTATCAGATCAGACAGGTAATCATCGTTTTTTAAAAGCAAAAAAACACCGGCTTATATAAGTTTTTTTTTTATAAACCCTATGTGAACCTTACAGACATATCGTCCTTTATTAATAAAAAGTTAGCATAATTGGGCGAGAGTTGTTTCTTTATTGTAAAGTAACTTCCAGACACATTCCTTTTAATCTTGTTAACGCATTTTACTTGTACGGTTTTAGTAAAGAAACACATGTAAAAACTTGTAAAGGGTATTGGATGTCATATTTTTGCAAACGCTGTTAAAACTTTTCGCAATGGACGGCATGATGTGTTATATACTTATACTATTGATGTAATAATCGCGACTATTTAAAGTATATATAACATAAACATATAAATTTAAATTAAACATACCATTCACCGAAAACGCGCAGTATTTGTGTCTACATTTGTTATACATAAATATATCTGGTTAATGTATGTCTAGAATTCGACAGGATTTCTAATGCAAGGTAATTGAATAAAATGACAGTTGAAATGCTTTTTCTGAAGATACTTTTTGTGTTGCATGTTAGCTTCACGAATACATGATTTCGTATTCAATTTAAAAATACATGCCAATATATGCATGTGAATAGATCATATTCATGTATAACTACACTTGTTTTTGGTCTTGTTTTCGGTAATTTCATTGATGATGTTTCTTGAATTTACTGATGTGTATTTGTTACCACTAATTTATACGGAATTCAATTACCACTGATTTATACGGAATTCAACAATCAAATACCACGCGGGCCACATATTCATTTTAGATAGAGCACATAATGAGCGTTTAATCGCGTGTCTGGTGAGTATATATATATATATATATATATATATATATATATATATATATATATATATATATATATATATATACTTACATAAATGGTTTCAAATTCAAATTCCTTTATATTATAATTCATATGTACAAAGCCATTTCCAAAGTTATCAAACAGATTGAATTACGTTCTTATATTTAAATTAGGTTTTGATAATTCTACTACAAAAACACAAATGTGTAAAATGTATTGCATAAACCACTTGTATTAAATTGCTAACAAACCTTTGTTTCAAAACAATCAAGATAATCAATATATTTGGTGATTCTAAACCAAGTTTATAATCATAACTACATTCTTGCTACAAAATTCCGTGTCCGTGTAGTTATATACATAACGTGATTTTCGACCCACCCAAAGATTTCATGAACTGTCATATGCATTTGCTATTTAGGACAGTGGATGTTCAATAATGGCATGCACCGCATCAATAAGTCGTGCGTCTCTATCATTCTACGATGTAGATTTCACAGTCGACAATCACTGTACGATTTTCATACGCCTGATGTCAACGGAGCTACTCATCTGTGAAGTTGGGGTTACAGAACTTGTCAAAGAGATTGAGCATATTCGTATTGAACGGAACTGGATTTATCTGCTATGAGTCTTTCTAATGGTTGAATAAATTACGCATACGGGTCTGAAATTACCCATGTATATTCCGGTAATGCTCTAATTATGGACTTTATATTAGAAAGCATGTACTTTGAGAGTAAAGCAAATAACGAATACATTTCATTTCATTATCATCATCTTTTTCATTTTCAAAAGAATAAAAATAAACAAAACTAAAAACGATTAGATTGTATAAAATAAGTACCATCTACCATTGATGTTGGAAATGATATTGTCCAATGTCCAATATACAATATGCTGTTAATATGGTTGATCATCGATCATTAATAAGTTCTTTCAACCGTATGTACATTACGGAGACGTAAGCGGCTTGCTGTTGCCATCTGGTCAAAGAGGACATATTCAATCATTCACGTACTTTTACTCTTGCAAAATAATGCATAATATGGATAACACTTTCCTCTATTGCTAAGCTTTCTACATGCGTTGCTTCCGGCTCTTATCCGGCACTAGCATGCGATATCCATATGCGTTTCCTGACACATAACGCATAGCATAACGTACACCACAATTTTGAAATAGATCCCGCCTTAATAATTCGATCGTTAACAAGCAGTCTAGATATGCATGCGTGCATATAACATATCGAATTGAAGACATCCAAATATTACAGACAGAGCAAAATACACTTTCGTCTGTTCTGTTAAATAAAACTCGTGTTTTTATAAAGTACATGTTTATACTCATATTAAATATGTTCAATAAACGGTGTTAAAATCAAACTGACTGAAATCGACTGAATACAGTGAACAATTTAAAACGTATGCAGTGTACAACATGAACAATACACATACGCTTACAGAAAATTAAAACATCGTAAAAGGAATGCACCGGCACAGGATATTAAAGGTAAAAGTAAAAAGCATTAAAATGTATGTGCTATAACGATGTATGTGCATGTAATAACGTGTTTAATATAGTATTTATTCGTCTGTCCCCGTAATGTACATGATTCACAACGCACTTAAGATAAATATTAATACATTTTATGTAGTTGCTATTGTAAACACAATATAGATTGCACGACTAGTGTTTTTTTTTTCATTTTTTGTTTAATATGACAAGTGTAGGCACTACGTACTTAATATCTTTGTTAAGTAAGTTTCTGATAAAGGGCAAGTATATATTGTTTCTAGAGAATAGTAACATAGAACATCACATCCATTGTCCTCATTACATCGTAGTTAAATTGGTCAATGTTCAATTTCAGGTTCATTGCGAACTTAAATGCCCTTGTATATATTGTTATTGGACGTAAAGGTTATTGAATAACCTGCATACACTATCCGATTGCCTATTTCAAATTTCAAGCATGTATAAACACATCGCGTAATACTAAATGCTTGTTTACTTACCATGTTAAAACTGCACTGTTCTACGAGTAGGTACATTTAAACAAAATAATATTTATCTTTAAAAAGAAATGAAATACAACTGGACGTCAGATGAAGCCACAACGTTAGGAATAACATTTACAAACAATGAAAATGTAACAATTCTAAAAAATATATTGTCTAAATTACAAAAAAAATGTTTAAAATCATGGCAGCATAGTAAAGTTACACTAATCGGAAAAAAGACCATGTTAAAAACGTTTGCACTTCCTAAATTAATTTATACGCTTACAGTTTTTCTAAACCTACTAAAGGATTTCATTGAAGGTATAAAACCAGAAATATTTTATTTTATATTGGGCGGTAAACCTGATATAATTAAACGAACTCAATAAATGCAATCAGTAGAATATGGAGGTATCAGACTAACGGATATAGATTCATTCCTGAATGCAATCAAATGCAGTTGGGTTAACAAATATTTGGTTAATACCAATACGAGTAAATGGAAATTATTCTACGAGAAAATTCTTAAAACATATGGTGACTCCTTACTTTTTAAATGTAATGTCGACAATAATATATTGGATGACATTTCAACCAAAAACATATTTCTATCGAATGTTCTATCGGCATTGTGTAGAGTTACTCATAATTTAGAAATCAAAGTATACAGTAAATTATTCTAGGCAACAATAAAGACATAACTACATACCATAAAAAGTTATTCTATAAAGATTGGTTCGAACGAAACAAAAAATATGTAGACTAAAGAATAAACGACTTCTATTATTTTGATAATCTTTGCTACATATTCGGGTACCTACTAGTTATTTCCTGATGTACTAAACATTGATCAAAAGTATACCTATACATATCAAAGCTGCTACCAAAACAAATGGCACACCATGTACTCAAACAACTTTCGGAGAAAACATAATTGCAAAACGAAACAAAACGAACAAGATAGTGTACACACTTCATATTAAACCCCTGCCAAAATCTCTAAAGCTTAAACTAAATGGCAAAACCTTCATCGAAAAAAAGAATTCAATCGGAAACAAATATTTGTCATGCCATATACATCAACTTCTGATAGCACACTGAGAAATTTTCAATATACATACATCCAGAGAATAATATCTACAAATAAATATATTTTTAAGTGCAACCTATCCAACACAAATATATGTTATATGTGAAGTGAACAAATCGAACCAATAGAACACCTTTTCTGGGAGTGTAAACATATTCAATATCTATGGAATCAACTGACAACCTATCTAAAGAAACAGCATACATGTTAAACTATCTCTCTTAGACAACAGTTTAGGAGTAAATACCCAAAGGTTAATAACGCTGTGAATTAATAACGCTGTGATTAACATAATTATATTAATGAAATATTTTATATTCAGCATGAAATGCAGAAAACAACTACCTACAATGAACTGCTTCATCAATTATTTAAAACTGAAGATTCAAATCGAAAAAGAAATAGCCCTAAGCAATGATACTTTTATATGTTTGAACAAAAATGGAAACACAATCAACTTTCATAAACAAGTCCAGTATGCGATCTACTTACTTTATGAAACTCATCCGTATTCATAACTATTCTGTTTGATATGATTTTTTCTCTTTTTTTACAAAAACACCTACCAAACAATACATATTAACCTTTATTACCTAAAGGAAAACCACAAGGTCTAAAAAGTACATATTAGCATATCATTTATAACATGTCTGAACATTATTGTTACTACATTCTATCACTTTGTTTTATGATCATATATGTATGCATTGTATGTCTTATATTAAATTAACAAAATGCTCTCACGTGATCAGCTTTCTGCTGTATTGTCTATTTTCTTCGAACTTCTTCTTTAATGATTATCCGTGCACAAGTTTTAATTGTTTTCAAATATTAGTCTATATAATTAATGTCGGTTTCCGATTTCATACGTAAACTCTAAAATTTGTTCTGAACACATTTTGAAAAAAACACACTTTCTCCACATGTTCAAAATAAACAAACTAACACACTAGCATCGCAATGATAAAATATTCGGATTAAAATATTTGAACCAAAACAAATATATACACATTACAACAGAGTGTTTAATTAATAAATAAAACCGTACAACGAATGTGGTATCCATCAATATTGAGATGTTCAGTTATGTTAATAAGATTGCTGATAATACTGATAATATGCCATGCTCGTAATGCAATGTTCTAACATCGTATGTTTCCATCAGATGACATATATCACACCGGATGTTAGGAATTTATTAGATGGCCGCCCATAATTGTTCTGCTGGGTGAGTGAGAGAATTTGCGGATATGTTTTTATGCTTATATGCTACCATTTTGGTATATATAATGGGTATACATACATAAACCGATTGTACATAAACCGGGAATAAATAAGATCCTACGGTTGGTCATCACTTTTTATTTATTCATTAATTATAGTATTATTTTTCAATTCAGAAAACGTGTGTGTAGTACGCGAAAATTTCATTATAAATTGTTTGCAATGGTTTCCTTTTAATTGTGTCTTGACAAAATAATACACATTTTTGTTTAAAAATATATAGAACTTTGCAACTATAATGAATGCTTAATAATCATGAGAAATAAATGGTTTATAAATGAGCGTGTGCAGTGTCATTGCTGAGTAAATAAACACCAAATACATGCAAACAAAATGATATCAAAATTCGTATTTCTCACTGATTTCGGCTGAAAAGTTTGACAATAGATAATTGGAGATGTGCTCACAATTGGCACGTTTGTGGATACATATTGGTTATATTGTTATCAATTTTTAATTACACGGCAAATGAAGCGTTTCTTTTCAGCATCCAGGTGTTTCGAATTAAAAAAAAATATCCGTTCCGACATTAAAATATGTTTTTCAACATGTATATGACGTAATCCGAATAACGTTCCAGCACTACGTATGATATTGAGTAAATAAAGACTCCATACATCAATTCAAATTACCGACCAAAACATTTCGATGGTGTTTCCAATTAGATAATAGTCTTGTCCAGCAGAAGTAATTACGAACATGTGCTTAGATACGAAGACGCCGCCACATGAGATAAGCATAATTGATATGCAAATGGCAATAAATATTTGGAGCACAATACGGAAGGCGCGAACTTAATGTTACTAAAGGTTGTATGGCAACTGACATGACGCCTGGACGATGATCGCTCCGCCGACTTTATCTCGTGGCTCAGTGGGTAGCAAACCTAGACAAGCTAACACCAAAATGGCTTCTTTGCCTATAGATTGCATATAGATTTACGCGATATTCAGGATGATTTTCATGGACTTTTTCACACCATATAACACATGCAAAAGGGGGTTGTGTCATTTAGTTATTATGCAAATGCAAACGTATACGTTTTTAGAGAACATCAGCTATTTATAACGTTTTTTTTTCGGTACATTAAACACGCTCTCAAACGCTTGCGCGCTTACCGAAATCGAACCTGTTACTACGTGTAATGGCGTTATTAGCAATAAATTAACACTTATATCCCGGTATTTACCCATGTTATTTACAAAAATAGTAACGAAATATTTTCCCTCGTGTATTTGACACGAAATCTCGCTTTATAACTGGGATTTCGGTGAAGTTTCACGCGCTTTCTGACGTCGAGTGGGTACCTAAATCCGTCATGTTATTACGTATAAAAGTGATCATATTAATAATATTAAAACATTGCTTATTTGACATTTATCAATCACTATAATTGAAAGTGCACACCACAATCAGTTTGGCCATTGTCTGATATAAATTAGCGTTGTATAAAGGAAAATTCAGCCAGGCTGCTTAATAAAGCTACCCGTATCAGACGCACGCGCAGGTACCGACTTCCGCCGAGTAACCGCATTTATTGGTTATATCAGTAATAATAACTCTGGCATTATTGATACGTTTTTATCAAAATAATTACATTAAATGGTTTTCAATTGTTTCTGACACACACACAAACTCGATTAATAACGTTGATTTCGTTAATTAACGCATAGTGGGTACCAATATTTTCTATTATTTTACATGCACACGTAATATTTTTCATACTTATTAATGCTTAGTTATTGCCTATATGACATATCCAGTTTTTGACATAAATGAATGTTCTTAAAGGGGGATCTCGGTAATTTTACACATAAGAAGCTTCCATTCGCTCTTGTCAAGACCGCATTTCCGCGTTGGAAATCTTTCTGGACACCGAATGTCAGAGTTACATAATCCCTATTTACACCGTTTTGCGATGTTTCGTTTCCATTTTTTTAAACAAAATAAACGAAACTCTTTGGAAAAAATGAGAACTAGGCATTCGATCCAAGTGTGGATTAAAAGCGTTCATTGGTGACACTACATGTTTGCAGATGTGTAGATACCGTTATTAAGATAAGATATCACGTATCACCTTCACATAACACGTATACTGACAATAAAGTGCATTACTATCAGAGTAATAAAACAGCATGAATTAGGCTTCTTGCTGGGTTTTACCTCTGTAAAGTTATGCAGATCAACCTTGCTTTTATTAATCACCTAGTAACTGACAAAACTATTAAAAACATGAATTATTATGTCATGATCAGATCGATAACATAAACTATTTAAATCTGCTAGTATATTTGATAATAAGATATTGTAATTGATTTTGACAGTGTTGACGTTCAGTTTTTGTGATGACGACCGCTTGCATTCATCCGTCTCTTCTCCTTCTCAAGATCTCTTTTCGGCTTTGGAAACGATATAAATTCAATGCCACCATCTAATATGTCAGGAAATCGATTTTCCGAGCTACATAATCCCCATTGACACCGTTTTACCATTTTTAATCTACGATTTTTAAAGAGGGAAACAAAAGAAACTCGTTAAAATAAAGGTGATCCTAGACATAGCTTGTCTAGGAAATGGCGGACAGTTCGTTACTAAATCGCGCGCCTGATTAATCGATCTCTGATTGGTAGATCAATTCTTAGATAAGGATTTGATTGACAGGCGATGTCATGTCAATTCTAACGTCTGATGCTAGTTAGAGAAAATGTTATCTGTTTTGCAGGGATATTTATATAATTCATTTAACGTTGTTTTTATACGCTTAGGAACTACATTTTTTATCAAAACGTAAACGTCCATATATCCATCACTCGGTTCCGATTGCGAGGTATAAAATATTCTTTGTAATCAACACTTTTAAAAAATTAGTTACACTCATGGATTCAATTATACAAGCATAGCAACGGTCCAAAAGCTATAAGTACAAACACGATTTCAGGACGTGTGCTCAAAGTATTTCCCCCAGCAACAGAAAAGTATAATTAATAAACAGCTTTATACCTTTGTCAACCATTCCAATGCCAAATAAATACGACACAACACAGTCAACACACATTTAGAAGCATAGCGTATACGAATACAAATGTGCAGTGGGGATAAACATGTTCGATACCACTCGAGTGGTAAGATGTCTGGTATTGCTAGATACACACATCTATACATATATTTATTTTGGATAATTACAACAACACAGCTGTGTTGAGATTGTAAAAATATTTAATTAAAATCAAGACGACATCATACATACCCTTATATAATACACAACGAATATAATAGTACACATTCAACGATTCACGGACAACTACGCTGAAGTATGACAAACCCGTTGAATATTAAGCTACCTTAATTTTACACATACATGAAGGTGCATTGGGCCGTTCCCTTTACATAAATTTGGAAATGAACCAAAACAGTTCCAGACATTAACCAGCTGATGAGTCCCTGTCAATCCAATCATCGGCCGCATATGACAAAAATAAAACGTTATTCAGTGTTTTTGTTTTGTGCGATATCTCATTGCTTTTGGTCATGCAAGCGCATGCTTTAAATTTCAACTTATGTTTCATTATAACGTGTGAGCATTATTTTTACAACAAGACAGTAAAGTAAGCACGACCAAGAGTATGTTTATGTCTTTTTTTGCCAATAATTTACTGCGTAAAGAACAATACTACGGGCGATTGGAAAATGAAGAAAAGGCAGTAGTTGCATGTTTTGTGTTCAAAAGAGGAAATTTACGATGTCTGATGTGGCTAACATGTTTTACGTAGCATGACCGAGATAAACCAACAGGAAACAAATACAAATGAATACAGTCGAAATCCTAATGACACACATAAGAAATACCAATCTATTAATGGGGCACCATTAGCGGTTTCAATCAGGTCGCAATTTAATATAAATAGAGTTGTTACGGCTTTCTTTAGATTGTATGCATCAATTGAACAGAAATACAAAATAGACAATGCATGCTTATTAAAAACAAATATTTGACATATTCTATTTTCTACTTTCATTCCTGAGAAAGTCAATGTGTTTTTTAAGAAAACCAAAGTATTGCAAAAATTGTATGCTCATTTAAACATATTTGATCGCTTAAAACATGTACGTATGTACATTTATACATTGTAATGGACACATTATTGATACATTTAAATACTATTACAGTAATAATAATTTAAATGCATACACATACGTGTTAACATTTGGTTTGTTAACACAATTTGAAAATTGAAATTACTCAAACACTCAGATAACACCACATTATTTCAAATACCAAATGCAACGTGAGTGACGGTCGAAAAATATGATTATGTGAACTATACATATGTGCCTTTTTAATCATGTGCAAACCAATCATTAGTTACACAAATAACAGATAAATGTATTGAAAAAATACATATCAACAGTTTATAGTTTGAAGTAATAGTCTTACGTTCTTTTTTCGAGTTATGTACTAGGTGCATTTTATACTAATACACTATTTCATCTTTAAAGGGGCCTTTTCACAGATTTTGGCATTTTTTTTAACTTGTTCATTAAATGCTTTATATTGATAAATGTAAACATTGGATCATAAAAGCTCCAGTAAAAAATCAAGAAAAAAATTAAAAAAGGAAAAGAACATTGCCCGGAGCAGGTTTCGAACCAGTGACCCCTGGAGTCCTGCCAGAGTCCTGAAGTAAAAACGCTCTAGCCTACTGAGCTATTCCGCCGAGTACACGTTTTTGACGTATTTTATACCTTATATAAGCAACTTTCTTAGTTTCACAAAATTTAACGACAAAAACAGAACTCTCCAAATTATTCAATCGTTTCGCGTTGCAACGCTTTATAATTTTTAGGTTTTAAAATAGTCAAAAGATGCATATAATGGCTATATTAGAGCATGGTTAATGTTCAGTATTACTGTTTCCTCACAAATATCATAACTAAAACGAAAACTTACGAATCTGAAACAACTTTTTTCAATTTTGTCAATTTACCAAAGCGTGAAAAGATCCCTTTAAATGAAAACATGCAATGCCCATATATCTCTAATTTACTCCAGCCCTACGTGCACAGGCTTGTATTCATATGAATACACATATATGCATGTCGGCACCATGAAATTATGTAGATCATAGTTACGTTTAGTATGAAGCTTGACAAATTTTTATAATGAATGTAAAGTGGTGTGATTCACAACAAACACGAACGAGTTTGAAGGAGTAAATTACTGAGTTCATATTATGAAAGTTTTAACATTACTTTACGACATTGTGAACCCGGGAACAAATACAAAAAGCTAGTCAGGCAATAATACAGTGTGATCTCTATCGGATATTTAATTATATAAAAAGTACTCCGGTTCAATAAATTGAAAATAGGTAATGTTGATGTACTTTTTTATGCTGAACAAATAAGATAACTAATTTGTATATTAAATTAAAACAGCTGTTGTTTCCACAAATACTTGCAAGTTTGTAATTGCGCACATTTTGTCTGAGATTATAATGTTGGAGTAATACCCGAAACCAAAGTGATTGAATTGAAAAGTCGACATGGACAACTCGAAGACGTGCTCGGAAAGGCCATATTCAGACAGAAGAAAAGCAATCTTTAGTGGGTCTAAACAAGGTATCGATGTATTGTCATAACGGCTCAATACGACTTAATAGGCGAGAGCCATGTGGATTGTATAGGAAAGGTATTCAACATATTAACGCATGAAGCTTCCTCACTGCAGTTAGGGTGTTTGCGTAAAGAAAAGAAAACAGGAATTAGCATTGAAACCATTTTCAAACAGAAGGCAGACTGGTAAGAAAACTATTTAAAATAAATCCTACCTGAATTTTCACCATATGTCAGTAACAACAGTTGGTGTCTTATTTAGTCATTTAAGCAATAACTTTTCCCTACGCAATCGTCAAGCTGTTATGCAAGCAAAGAATAAGTTATTGATTTCCCGTCAGAAAGCATTTATATCTGAAATGATGATGAAATTACACGTATGACATTTCGGTGTTTTTGTAAATATACCATTAAGAAGGAATCAGCTTGAATGAAAGTTCAGTGACCAATGCGATGATACTATGGATAGCTTAACTCTTTCAAGATAACCACCAAATCATGTGCAATTAGGATGCGCCTTATCATACGTTTCTATTCTAACACAACGATATTAACAAAAAAAAACAAAAACTGTAAGCAGTTTATAAAAATTTGAAGCAGATGTTCGCATGTCAATTCCGCGAGTAAACTATTGAAGCTCAGTGGATATGTACTAAAATACACACACATTTTAAACGTATGTAAAAGTTTCACGATGTGTCGTTATTTATCGTGTAGCGAAATGGGATGCTTATAACATAAAGTGTATGTGTAAGTTGCAAACAATTTACACCCGTCATTATCGCCTTTATAGTGTTCGTCTGCATGCACATAAATTAACGGTGTAGTTGCAACAAACGCACAATGCTATTAATTCAAGGGGTCGTATTCCAGAAGCTTATTAAGTTAAATTGTATTCTTATCTTTAAATTGGTAAATGTTCTGAAGTGTTTCATTGCAATAGATTGGCATCAAGATATACATTTAAATAATATCATTATGCCAATGTTTTTTTAGGAATACTAAAATAAAGCATATCGTTTGACCAAAACGTTTGGCCATGCGTCGGAATGGTATTTGTACAACAAACCGAATTTATACTGCATACAACTTAGTTTTTCTTTGCTTACAAAAAATGCAAAAGCAAACAAGTATGTTAATGTTTAACTTATAGGTTAAGGACAATTGCGTGAAAAAAAACTATAATAAAATAATATATGCAAGGGTAAGAAATTTATCGGAACAAAATTTGTAAACTTAACAATATTCATACAAATCAATCGCTTAATTCTGATAAAAAACGTTATCTCACGTTTGATGTCTGTGTTTTTCAATAAAAGTCGCCCAATCAATTCAACTGTGCCGACAATCAAGAGCCATTCAAAAGCAATTTAGTACGCTACGTATACAGGAAAATCTTTCATTTCATTACATAGTTCAACTTCTGCTGCAAATGATGTGGCTGTACACATTCTTGACAAACGAAAAAAACAAAAAATATAAACTAAGGCAGACTATACAATAATGGTAATATAAAGCTAGTATATAACCGGTACAGCTATTCCATATGCGAATCTCTATGACAACGTTTCTAATTAGATATGAGAGCACAAACCGCAACCTATACAAATAATCACTTTAGCAGGATGCATATACTTAAACCCTAATAAAGTAATAACGTTAACACATGTTTACCTAAGGAAAAATCGCGTAATATTTAAATAGGAACTTCTAAATCTAAATTTACAGCGCACATTCGACTTATGACCGATTGACATGTCGGGTGACAACATAGTAAAAAGGCTAAAAATGATTGCAATATATTGTCAATTCAAGGCAGTTGGTGCGTTTATGTAACTATTGTTTTATTCATTATTGATTTATATTATGAATCGCAATAGCTCGTTAATGCACGAACTTAGTCTATGAGAAGCGATGATAACTTTAATGAACATGCTTGATTAATAATAATTAAAACGTAAACATAGTTAACATTATCGTGTTTTTAATCAATATGTTTTCCGTGAACATCGTCAACAAGTTTTTATGCAACGTTTGATATACTTACTCTGACATATGTGGTTAACGACTTTTTATAAAATTTATAAATGTATTGCTAAAAGAGCATTGTATCGTATGAAAAACACTTGCGGTGATTTAAAACATAATAAACAATATACAGTCAAACCTGAATTCAGCGGTCAGTAAAGGGAAATGATCAAAATGACCGTTGTTCACAGGTGACCGTTGAATTCGGATCACAATTTTAAGAAGGTTGGTCAGTTGGTACTATTACTACGTCGTTACCCCACCCAGTCGTTTGCATACAGTGTAAAACAAATGCTCATTGCATTAACAAATCATAAGAACAGCATTAACTTACGCGTGTACATTGAATAATAGAGAATAATATCTTTTAGATTGATTTAATTTCATATTGTTAAATTAAACAATGACTTTATCAACGCTGGTATAATTGTTTACTCATGCATCTCATTCATTCAGTAAATAAAGCTTGTCACGTTCCGTTGACGTCACGTCCGTAAAAGTCTAAAAAAGCGGATTCGGTGTCATAAACCGATAGTACGGTGTAATTGTACCGTTCTGATTCAAAGAAATAGCGATCATTTAATTTATTGTACTATATTGGTGCAACAACATGATCGATGCGCGCATCTTTATAAATATGTGCAGAGGATTTATTTGGCATGTTTGTACTGCCGTGTTCGATACACATCACGCAATTGTCTGATGTTTGCCGATCGCCATTAAGTCGTATGATAACTATATTAACCGGCCCAAATGGGAATGCAAAATTACTGTGTCAAGCGAATAAAGTTGATGCTTTACCTGTGTATTGTTGTAATTCGGTTGTTGATATACACAGTTAACATCTTTTAAGAATGTGACACAACCGATTGTTTTGTACGTTAATATAGTATTTATTATCCCCGTAGAAACTATTATGCTCTGCAATCCAATCAGCAATATCTTATTTTGCAAGAATTTTTGCATATTTTCGAATGTGTGCGTAAATATCCGTTCAAGTTTGTATTCACTTTTAAAACGCAGTCGAATATTCAGTTTCAAAATGAATCAAAACGAGTATCGATAACATATGACGGTATTTGCTATGCCATGTGTCTTAACAAAACAACTTGGCATTACATGTTTAGCATGTTAAACAGTCCATCAACGTTCTTGAAAAACTTTATGAAGAGCTTACGCCTTACGAAATAACTAACAATATAAAGAAGTGAAACTCCAGCTACTGGAGTAGTATTGAATTATTATTATAAACAATTAGTAGGTCCTTTATTTAAGACAAGTGACCGATAAACCACCTGACATCAAATTCTTTTTTTTTCAAACTGTGTGTGAACTTTATAGACATATCGTCCTTCATAAAGTTAACTCTATATCGAGTGAGAGTAGTTTCTTTATTGTTAAGTTATGTCGAGACACACATATGTCATTCGTATTAACGCATGTACGGTATAGGCGAAGCAACACATATTTATCTGATACAGAGTATTGGATGTCATATATTTGCAAACACTTTATAACGCTATCGCAATTAACGTCATTTAGTGGTAAATACCTACACTTATAATGTAATTTTCGCGACTTTTAACAGTATACATTAAAAACAATTCGAATTCAACAAATTATTCCACGAAAACGCGAAGCATTTGTGTCTACGTTGTGTTTTTACAAATATACAACGTAAATGTATGTCTAGAATTAGACAGGTGTCCTTACGCAAGTGTATGGAATTAAAGGGCATTGGTGTTCCTGGATATACTTTTTGAGTTGCATGTTGGCTTTAAGGTCACATGTTATAAGTGTAAACTTATTACGTATGCAATTTAATAGTTCATACAACTCAATGCATATCAATAGACCATATTTATGTATTACTACACGTGTATATGATCATGCGGATGTTTGGTAATGTTATTTATGATATCTCTTGAATATAACGATGCGAATACCTAACCACTGATTAAAAAGGATTTCAACAATCTAAAACAACGCGGGCTACATATTCATCTCATATAAATCACACCACGTTCGTTTTGTCGCGTGTCTGGGGAGATTAAAATATACTATTAGAGTGTGATTTTCTGTTGTTGTTTTTTAATTCAAATGTCATGATATTGTAATACACATCTACGAAGCCATTTCAAAAGTTGTCAAACGCGTATATTAAAATCAAGTTTTGATCAAGAGCAAGAATCATCACACGCGTGTAAATATTATAACATAAACGGCAACTAAAAAGTTGCTATCAAACCAAGTTTCTAATCAAACATACATTTATGACACAACATTCCGTGTCCGGGTCATTTGTAAATATGCATGCATTACCAAAATGTTGTTAAAATATTGACGTTATATCCATAGCAAAAAACAGGAACTTTTGAACAGTAATGTGTGGTTTCAAATTAATATCGATTATTCGCGATATGTTCTTCCATATATATGTTTGTAAAGTATGATACAAATCTCCCTTAAATAGTTTTTTTCAAGTGAAGACATACCAATCCAACTATCGTTGTTCATTGAAAATTAATACAACATAAGTCAAAGTGTTACTTAAACTACCTCAATCCCAAAGCAAATCAAGTAGCAGGTTCCTCGAATGAAGACAACGCGCTTTGTGAAAATACATCAAAAAGTAAGTACTGTTTTATAATTTATAGCTAATTGATATCATAAACTATTTGCCAATAATCTGGGGGTTATATGATCTCAAGTTTGAAACATGAAAACTACATTTTCAAACATAATTATTAATAAGGAATGCATGCACTCAATGCAACAATTATGCTACTTAATGCAACAATACCATAAAAAGTCTTTGATATCCATAATAATTGATAATGTTGAGTAGTTTGTTTATGCCATTCCTGATACAAAAGAAACTATTCTGAGGCTCACAACCAAACGTCAAACGCATTATGCATACATCAGAAGCAAACATAACTCAGTTTGTGAGGAATTTATCTGGAAGAAGCTCATTATTGTTCTTCCGAGTGATGGACAACTAAATACTCAGAAATTGCGACCATGGCAAGTATGTTAATTGGAAAACATTTTCAGAGAACGAAAACACAAACCCCAGTGCGACATAAAATGGTATGATACAATTAGCATGTGGCGATTCCTTGAAGTGAAATCTTTAGCGCAAAACAGTTGTTTATTTATTTGAACGGGAGGTTTATGCTAGATCTGAATGTTTATTCCAAACGGATTTATTTTAGCTGTCATTTTTGCATTATTACCATCATTCAGCTGATATCATCATTTAAAGAAAACAACTAAAATCGATTTGTTGTAAACCTTTGTTATATGCCAACAGTAATTTATATATATGCGACTGGTTCTTCTCTAGTGCAGAACAAATATCTTGCAGTTTTTATCAAATGTCTAAATATTGCTTTCCATGACACCGACAAAAAAAGAAATACACATACAACAGTCATATGACCCATGCGCATATGTAAGTTTGGCTAATTGAAGGATTGCATTGCCATTTACAAGACATTTCAAACCGCTTATTACAATATAAGGTTATTCATGCTGTGAAGCACCTATCCATTAAGTTCCCACGGGATATTGTTTATACGAATGTATATTGCTATTTTTAGTCGATAGGTATATGCATATACATCCATAAACCTAAGCATATTCAATCTGAATAAAACGGCATACATATTTGAAAAAGTGCCATTTTTATACATACAATTGGTCTGTTTCAAATGACATTTACTGAACAATTATTGGTGCAAAACAAATGCACGTTCAATTGAATGCGACATGCATTTTAAATTTACACGTTCCATATATAAGATGAAATTGGTGTGCTGACCCACCCAAAGGTTCATGAACTGTCATTTGCTATTCAGAACAATGGATGTTTAATAATGACATGCACCGCATCAATAGGTCGTGTGTCTCTATCTTTCTATGATATAAATTTCACAGTCGACAAACACTGAACGATTTCCATACGCCTGATGACAACGGAGCTACTCATCTGTTTAGTTGGGGTGACAGTATCAAAGAGATTGAGTATATTCTAATGGAACTGAACATGATATATGTTCATGGAAAGGTATGCGGTTGTCTTATGTTTGAACAAATTACGCTTGCGGGAATGAGATTGTCCATGTATATTCCGATAATGCTTTAATTATGGACTCGTTTTTGAAAAGCATATACTTAAATTGTAAACGCACGTAGCATATACAGAATAGTTTATATACAATACATTGTAACTGCAATCATCGCCATCGATATATGTCATATATATTGGATATATATTGTCCAATAAAATAATACGCTTTTTTATGGCTGAAAATCGACCATTTACACGTTCTTTAAACCATTAAAAAATTACATATAATGATTTAACTTATGTAACTCTTGAACAATAATGCATATTACGGAGAACACTTTCCTCTATTGCTAAGCTATCTATATGCATTGGTACCAGCTCTTATCCCATTCAAGCAGGCGATAACCAGATGCGTTTCCTGACACACAATGCACAACACAACAAACACCATATTTATTAAATACATCCCGTCTTCATAATTCAATCGTTTACAAACAATATGGATATGTTTAGACATGAATAAGAAAAAATAAAAATATTTCAGAAAGAGCAACATTCGCTTTCGTTTGAGCTGTCAAGTAAAATTCGTTTTGTTATAAAATGGTTTTTATATTCATATCAAATATTTTCAAGTAACAGTGTTAACACAAATTGACTAACATACACTGAATACATTGAACAGAATACAATACGACGTCGTTTGTAATGTAATAGATAAACAATGTACACACATTTACAGTGAATTAAAAATCATGAAAGAAAAGCATCGGAAACGAATATTTAATGACAAAATTATAAGCATTTATTGGTATGTCATATATTGATGTTTGTGAATTCATTAACTTGTTGAAAAAGTTATGTACTTGATTTATATGATCAACCATATACTTAAGATAAATGTTAATAAAGCACATGTGTGATTAGTGTAAACAATTGCGTGCACGTATAGTGTTGTTTCCATTACGTGTGGTCAATGTTTTTAGTACATCATTTAAGTATTAAGTGTAAGTGTAAGCATTAAGTTTTGTCTTTTTTTCGAAAAATGGCTAATAAAGGGCACGGTTATGCTGTTTTATATGCAATAATAATAAAGAACATTAAATTGCTTACTTTTCAATTTTCAATTCTTCAATGTTGAATTCGACTTTCAATTGACAAAACCTTTTGTGTACGGTGTGTAATGAAGAAAGAGTAAGCAAAGAATTTTTTTATTAGGTGTATGTTAATATTTGGTAACAGCGAACTTAGATGTGAATGTATCAATTGTCATTTGGAAATTTTGTTAATTTAATACGTTTCACACACTTTTCGGTTTTTCAGATTGCGTGCATGCATGCAGCAAATTACGAAATACTAAATGTTTGTTTACTTACCGGGTTATAACGTGATAATCCGTCTGCGTTATTCACCATTTCTATTGATCTTCTTCTTTAATATTTAAACCATGGACTTGTTTCAATTGTGTTTTGGGATTATTGTATATAATGAATGTCGTTTTTCTATTCAATACGTACATACAAAAGATTTTCGGAACACATTTTTGAAAACCCACTTTCTTGTCCACATGTTCAATTACCAACACAACTTACACACATACTATCATAACAATGGGAAACAACAAATGCTGCTGTGTTTGGATAAATATGTGAACAAAAACAAACAAAAACTGATTGCAATAAAGTCGTGAATTAATAAAAACAAATAATAACAAATAAAACCGTACAACGCGCGTGGTATCCATCAATATTGAGATGTTCAGTTATGTACATAAGATTTATGTTAATACTGATACTATTGCACTTCCAAATACGCCACATTTAAACACCGTATGTTTCCATCACATGACCGATGTCACACCGGATGTGAGGAATTTATCAGATGTAAGTCAATTATTGTTCTGCCAAATGAGTGACAACTACATTTAGAAAAATTGCGGCCACTAGATGGATACTTATAGAGAGAACATTTCCAAAGAGAGAAGCCCACATCTTTTTCGAGACATGAATTTATCCGATAGATTAAACACATAAGTTGGCCGAAACTAATTTGCTTACGCTGAACTTGTTAATAACGTTAAATCGGGTTCTCAATAATGGCTCATACTCTTTTTTTGATTCAAAAAATCTTAAACTACGTGAAAAATGTTCAACGCAAGACGGTTATTTGTCATGTTAACGTAAAATTAAATATCGTCTATTTGTGAAAGACCAATACAATCCTGACAGTAAACTTGCGGGCATTTCAAAATAAAATTTGCACTGGTGTCAGGTGACACATTTGCTATATTATTCAACTAACGTACTGATATTTACACGTGTTTTTGAACATATCGCGCGCATAAGTTCTAGCTACGTAAACACATTATAGACATATGAGTAGACAGACGGATGGACGGACAAGGTTACTGGATTAGTATGAGTGAATACCAATTTCAAAACATGTTCTTAACTTTTCAGACAATGCTTAGTATATTGTCATTTACCGTTATCAAATGCTCGAGTGTACAATAATATATTAATATTTGTGCAGTGGTGACTTAACTGTTTGACGATAATAGGCCGGGATATGTTTGTATTTGAAGATACAAATCAATATGTATTGTGTGTAATGTCAACAACAATTCTTTTACAAACATGATTTATTTGTTTCACTTTTAAGCATGCACACGTAAAACAAAGGCGTCATAAACACTTCAGCCAGTATTTTTCCAAAATGAAAATAATGATGAAACTCAAGTGATATAAGCATAATACACTGAGTATCAACTACAATTTTCAATAACGAGCGACCTTATTTCAAGAATCATTAATTTATATAAAAACATGCTTATGTCTGACACATGCATAAGTACTAAACACAAATGAAGTAGCAGTTGATTGTTCACTTTTCATTATCTGAGAAATAAACCAATACCATTTACAGATATCAACCAGCAAATGAGCCAATGTCAACCAACGGATCTGATGCATTTGACAATAATTAAGCCATTAGGTTATTGGTTTGGTCAATCATTCGTTGTGTTATTGCTTTCTGCTTGTTTGGCAAACTATTTAAGTGTTGCCATACACTGTCAATTTATGTTCGAGCATTATAATTGTTTCACTTGACGGTGCAATCGACACAACAACTATTATTGTTGTCTAGTTTGTATTGACCAATAACTTTTCAATTTTTAGAAGACCCCAGTAGATGTTACAAGTTGATATTATCATTTAGAAAACAAACATAGCACTCCTGATATGATTTAAGCATACAATACCAAAATAAGGGTGATATACGAACGGGACGTCGTTGCGGTTGCAAATGCCCTTACACTGAAAATTGTTCTCACACAAGCATGCGGCTAATTGATTTTGCCAGGAATTGACTGGAATGTTTTCCTCTGTAAAACTTAATGATATTGGCTACGAACAAGCGGGGTTATTTGCAACGTTAAAACTATAACATCAGCTCATTCTAACAACGCAATGCAGATTTCATGTCAAATGCATTTTAAAGTAGTATCCACAATGAAACGTGCGCCTTTTGCAAACGGTAAAATTATCAAAATTGATTTAATAATTTTACTTATTGATTCAGCGTAAATTGTCATGTCGTGTTATTTAAGTATTGTAATTTGTAAGTTTATTATTTGTACGTTTTTATGTCCCCCACCACTATAATAGGGGACACATTGTTTTGTCCCTGTCTGTTGGTTTGTTGGTTTATTGCTTTGTTTGTTTGCGTCAAACTTTAACATTTGCCATAACTTGTGAAATATTAAAGATAGCAAGATCATATGTGACATGCATGTGTATCTCATAGAGTTGCACATTTTGAGTTGTGAAAAGCCAAGGTCAAGATTATCCATCAAGGTCAAAATCGATCATTTAATTGACACTTTTGAAATATTTAAGATAGCAACTTGTCATTTGGAATGAATGAGTATCTAATGGGGCTTCACATTTTGAGTGGTGAAAGGTCAAGATCAAAGCCATACTTCATGGTCAAATGTCAAATATATGGCTTCAAAGCGGTGCATTTGGGGACATTGTGTTTCTGTGAAACAAATCTCTGGTTTATTATATTGTTTATCACATGTACGTAAATGATATATCGAATTTAAATCACAATATGTTAAACATATTGAAGTGTTACTCTTTAACCTTTAACACGCTTAATTTATATTGCTTGTGAAACTATAATAATGAGCTCTGACTAAATGGGGGTAAATTCATTGTTTAATTTGTGTTACCAAATACCAATTTGATTATATTGTTTTGTTCTTAATGTATTTGCCGGTAAATGTTTTACTGTGTTAGTGTGTTGTTTGTTTCATATCAGGAATATGATTAACATACTTTTTATAAAAGAGTTATTTTCGTCATGCATTCTGCAAACTTTTATGTACACATGCATTAGCAATTAATGTGCGGATCTGCGCTGCATTCATTTAAATATTTTTAACGATTGAATGGCAGCACAATACTTTTTTCAACATATATATATATATATTCACACCTCATAGGTGTAATGCACAAAATACGATGAAATTGAAAAGCTCTGAATACAAATATGTATATAGACAGTCGTATTCCGACAAATTCAAGTCTCAAGAACATGCTTGAGTACCATGTTGGTCAAATAATGAAATTGATTGCGTCTGAAATAGGGCAGGTTTCCTCCCTCCATTACAATTATTGCCCTTTCAATATATTTTATTTTTTTATGTATTCCCCTTAAGTAAATAAGTGAAAATTTTGTATCATAATATGTTGCATTAAATTGTTACTTATATATTTTGTATTTATATGTGCTGATACATGCCATAGTATATTTGTTGTGTTTTGCTAATTGAACTGCATACATATTTAGGTCTCTAATTAATGGCGAGACGTTATGTACGTATCAGCTTGCAGTAAGACATGTTTAGAAAATGGAGGTATGATCCATGGTACCATCCTGACCTAGGATCATATCCGGTGTGTTCTTAGCAATAGCAAGTTCTTTACTATTTAGGTTAAACATAAAATAGATGACAGTAAATTTCTGAGTTCGTGATTATAGTTGATCCCTTAACGCCTCTTTATGTATAAGACTAAGGGCCCCATTCTATTACACGTCTACTGCCTATGTGTGCATGCTCGTTCCATCGGGACGCAAGCATCGTGAGCCAGAACTCAATTTAAACAAAATAATTATGTACACGGTTTTATATACGCATGAATAATGACGTGTTGCATGCTTAATGTGGTTTTCCGCCTATTGATAATTGTTGTTATGTTAAATTAAATATGTGAAGTAAGGTTTGGCATGATAATACGCAAGCTAATACCCGATGGTTCGCCTTAATGTGTTTGTGGCTATTTGCTGTCTATACATACTTGATTTATGCGAATGGGGACATGATCTTCATTGAATTGATTCGTTGCAAATTTCCCCGTAGCATTATGTGTCTGACGTGGCGTGACCGTGAGAAACCAACATAAAACAAACATAACATATTGGAAATAAATTGCCACATATCAATCTAATTATAGGATGTCATCTGCGACTTCAATTTGGACAGCCATGTTCCCATAATAGACTGTCTCATTTTGATACAGTTGTTATGGTCTGCTTTCGATTCAATGCTTCATCCAATAGAACATAGACACACGATGGACATTACAAACTGATTTAAGACATGAACGGACGCTGAATTGTAATTTTGATTTTAATTTGTGATTAAGTCATATTTGTTTGAATTTAAAATTACAATACCGAAAACACATAAATGACACTGTATATCTTCTTTTGAATATGATTATAGGAAATATGACTTTTTCTTGATATATTTATTATACAGTCTTGTAGGAATGCACATATGTGTTTCGATTTGGTTATTAATGGACAGGTTTTTAATGGAGATTACTTACACGACACAACCATAATTCAAGTAATAAATCGAATATATTTGAAGGTCAAAAACAGTTTTATGCCAATTAAACAGGTATTTACTGTGAAAACATTTTTGTTTTTTTCCTTTTTGGCAAAGTAACTTTTAATGGTACTTTCCCAATTTATGAAAACTTAAGAATGCTTCTTCGTTATGGGTAGCAGTATTTACTTGTGAGGCAGGTAAAACTTATATGAATGTTAGGACATATGCAAACATTACATCAGCATGGCATACAACAATTAGCGCCTTATTTCACACTTGTATAAAATATAATATGTTATGCTAATAAATAATTTAGTCTATAAACAATTCAAAGGTGTAAAATAAAATGTTGAACCGCTTTATGTTTATAAAAAATACTTTGACCTTCCTTAGCTCATGTTCCTCCGTAAAAATCTACCGATAAACTTTGCCGATAATTACGGCCCTTAAAAAGCAATGTTTTATGCTGATATTATAGAACCTCATTTCGTTAAATAACATTAACCGACTGGTCTTACACATGCAGTGCCTCCAATAACTAGCAATACGCTCATTGCAAACGGAATTACGCAATGTCAAATACTGCGTATTACAACATATTTCAATTTTGAAACTAATGCATTAGTATATAAGTTCATTTAGGTAACATCTTATATACTACGATTAAAGCGCAAACATAGCCAGTCTAAATTCAGCAACGACATAATTTTGAATTGAATAAACACCTCATAAAAGAGAACTATTTAGCACATATATACCACCATGAAGATCGTTGATTTTTGTTTGACATGTTAATTTGCTATATCAAATGGGACGGAGTTATTAATCCTGAATTCTCAGTCGACTTACTTTTGCCGATTGATAACAAGTCGAATGACAACACAGTAAATAGGCCAAAATAAATAGATTGCAAGATATAGTCAAGCGAAGGAAGTGCATGGGTACACGTGCGCTGGTATATTTGTGAATTGTCATTTGCATGTATATGTGTACATGTCTCCAACAGGGTAACATGTGGTGCATTTTTTTGGTAATGTAATTCAAGAGCTATAGTATGGGCAAAGTGTATCGGTAAAGCATACTACATCTATCAATATGGCGTTGGCAGGTGTAAATTAAGCACATACATTAACCCCTTTTCACAGAGCACGGCTCCTATGTTTTCCGTAAACGTAATCCACAAGTTTTTTGTAACGCTTGAGATAGTTAGCCTTGAAGATCTAGTTGTACGAGTTTAGCTAAATATATTTATCTATTGTAGAAAGACCATTCAATTTTATGGATATATATTCTTAACATAGTATAGCCAACGCTATATTATTTAACCAAAATATCTTGTCATCGGAATACAAATGTCTATTATGAACATATGACTTATTTGGCGTTATGTTGCCAACTGTATTCGATACGCATCACGCAGTTTAGGCGATAAGTTAATGTATGTTGTTAGTATTTGGTTGATACTTTACCTTATTTTACCTGAAGATTGTGCACCACCGAATAATGACACATATTAAAATAGTTATTGCCTTATAGACGAATATGTTCGGCATCATTATACAAAACAAATCAAAATCATATTTTCCAAGCATTTATCCAAAGTAATACAGTTAGTACGATTAGCATTTATCCATTCGATATACATTTCGCTAACACAGTCAGAACTTAAGCTTCAAAATAAATACCACAGCAAGTATAGATCAAGTAAAAACATATAGAACGGTATTTGATTTATCATGTGCCTAGACAGCTGTCAACAAATCCACAGGATATTACATGTTCATCAGATTCAATAGTCAATCAAAGTTCTTCGAAAACTTAATGAAGCGTTAGCTTGTGTGACCTCTGTATCAAACCATCTGACAACCGTATCGTTTTATAAAAGGTGTGGCAGAATTACAAACCTCTTATCCGTTATTGCCAATAAACCCAATCTCGGGTGGGAGAGGTTTCTGAATTCGTAAGCTATTTCCAAAACACATGGCTGTTAATTTTATTCACACAGGTTAATAGTTCATTGTATTCACTGAACTGTTCAGTCACATCATTTAATCAAAAGTATACAGATTATTGACAGTAAATCGTTTGGTTAAAACAGTATTTGTTCATGTTTATGCATTTTTAATATATTTACAGTATACATCGAATGCGCATGTGTGAAGTTTGAGAAAACTAATGTGTTATAAGTAAAACAGGACATATAAATTTGATATACAGCATCAAACTTGGTTACAGACGAATGTTTAATTGATAAGTTTGCTAGAGTTAACATTGCTTGATGACTATAGAACGCATGCAAACGAAAATATTGCCGGATAACGGTCAAAGAACACAGAAAAAACAATGGCGCAGAAGGCTCAAAATGTTCTGTGTTCCCCAGGTAGCATACAAAGTGGACTTTTACAGACAATCAATTAATCAATGGTTCACAAATATCGAATACACATATGGCTCAAAACCATGATATTTTATCGACCACACAAGACCAATTAAAGCCGATGGATATAAAAATTATCACACCTCGGTCAAATGCAGTCATTAATTGGCGCGTGACAAATTCGACCAGATGATTGGTGACTTCGAAGTAAAAATAAAATAAGTAAAACACTATCAAGACGACCGAGGCGAACCAAACAAATAAAAACGTCATGTCGAAATAAAGGACCTTAAATTCCGTAGTAATACGGATCACTTGCTTTGTTTAAGAATACTGCTTGAAAAAGAGGGCACTTGCGAAAATAAAATTATAGACTCCATTGAGATAAAACTCCATATACAAAATGCAAAAGAAATTACGCAATTCACCGTGTAGACAGTTTGAGAGCTAACTGGCCCGATAAAGTTAGCCTCATTTTTACAGATGCGAAACTCACATTTTAGCCAGACAAGGAAAGCGTTCGGAGATCATCAAACCAATTTAAAGGTACACCACATTGATTCGCGAAGCAATATCTCCCTGCAGTAACAGAGAAAAATAAAAAGTTGGTCCCGATTTTGAAGACGGTTCTGTGTGTGTATTTTCAGAGTAAACTTCTAAATAAACGAATTAAAAACTTGCACAAATATGTTATAAGCAAAAATACTATAAACAAGTATAGCTTTGCTCTTGATTATACCGATACACAAGGCTAGTGGTTTTAACGAAAAATGCAAACAAAAACGGAAATGTTATATGCAAAAAAAAACAGTAAACTTCAAATATGAATATGCATGTATAGGCAACACTGGTGGAGGCAAGGATATATTATACTTTTTGTTATAGCAGACGAAAGCTAATCTTAACAGACAACCGGGTACGGAATTGAATAGCATAATTCACTGAAAGCCTCGCGAATTCTGGAAGCTTATTCAAACAAAAACTGTATTACCAAGAGCGGATAATATCTCGTTGCAAGAATTGTGCGCATATTTCACAGATATAGCTAATTTGACTGACGTTAACATAAACAACGATACAAGCGGCATATTATGTTAACAAACATTTGATGAAAAAAGAATATCAAATTAGCTCTGACCCGGTTCTCCACATGCCCATTTCCGCAGAAGAAATAATTTAAGCGAGAAAGTGTCTGAATAATAGCAAAGCAGTATCACACGATAATACACCTGATGAATACTTTAAAGAAATGGTGCATACTATAGTTAAAACATTATAGATATTTTTTTTATTATATTTCAGATGATTTACAAATCCCTGTTTATCAGAAGTCATTATACCATTATATTATAGAGGCGATATTTCCGACCAAAAGAGCAATAGAGGCAGCACGTTGTTAAGCTGCTTTGCAAACTTATTAACAGGTTTTATAAACGAACGCTATAAAATATTGGTCAGATCATTATGACAGTATTATAATACACATTTATAAATGATATAAAGTTAATTTTCTAAAAGAAACTAAAACGCCGGATTATCATTAGCGCAATTGTCTATTGATCTTCTCCTATTTGCGGATGATGTTCTCGTGATGTTGTTTTTTCTGTCTGAAATTGAAAAGGGGCTCCAAGATTCGTTGAAAAATCTAACAGCATTGGTCGATATATGAAATTCAACTATAACTATTGACAATTCGAATATAATGGTTTTCCGAAAAGGGGGCTTGCTTAGCAAAAATTGCACATTGAACTACAAAGAACACTTGGAAGAAACAGTGAGCAATTTTAATAACCTTGGTTTCGTTATGTCATCTGGGGGGTCATTTGTGCCTGCTAGAAATACTTTTCATGGTAAAGTTACACGGGCGACGAATCTCCTTGTTTGTATAACTAAAAAGATGGAAGTCAGGATAAATGATGTGTTCAAGTTGTTTGATTAAAAACAATTCAATCATAAAGTATAAAAGCGAAATATGGGGATTTAATGCGGCGACTAAAATGTGCAAATGTCAACAAATTTACGGTCACTTTAGAATAGAGTTGGTCGATTTCCTGTATGCATTTATAGGTTAAATAGAATTGTTAAACTTTTAACTTCAACGTCATCACGATAAACAAGGAAATGGTAACCTTTATACTTTCAATTATCAACAAAGAATAGAAATTAATAAACAAAATAGCATGATTTTTAGATTAAAGAATAGACTCAGATATCAATATATTTTTAAGTGGAGATTTAATGTTGTTTTACCAGCCTCATAACTAATTTACAAATAACTCAAATCTGTTTTTAAAGGTCGCTGTATTTAAATAGCATTTCCAATAAAAAAGCCATATACATATCATGCATGTGCTAAAATAAGCCAATCTTCAGATAAGTTGTTAATTGAAACTGGCAGACATTAAAACGTTGATCAGAAACGAATGTATGTGTACTTCGTGTAATTTTAACGATTAAAAAAACGAATATTATTGTATACTTTAATGCCATTGTTTATGTAGAAGAAAGATCTAAATCAATATCAGTATACTTTTATTTTGACCAGGTATACATACATCTTTGAATGAATCTTTTAAACAGTAATGATTATGGGACCCTTAGGAATGTAGCTTTTCACTTTCTTACATTCTTTTACTCAAAGTTTCTTATTGTCATTTATGTGCCGTTTATTATAAAAATGAATGTACTATATTGTTGGCTTTTACCAATGGTTTCTGAAAACATGTATAGTGTATAATAAAGCAAATGTACTCTTTGTCTGCTCAAACATTTTAGTTATATAATGAGCTTAAATGTCTTTAGTGAACAAAATAGGTGTGCTGTTTTTTACACAAAACCACATATTAATACGTCTGCAATAATATTTGTCAAACAGTGTAAATATTATTTAAAGTAACAAATCCCAAAAATAGCATTGTGTATGATTACGGAGTTTTTGCAACGAAATGGTAGACATCAATATCCGTGTAGAATTGACCGAAATCCTTATGCATATTAATGGCATTTAAATGCATGGATGTGTGTGGGTGTATTGTATAAATACAACGTTGACCCATAATTGCATGCGACGAGTGCAAGCATTGAGCGAATGCATTGCTAGCGGTCTTCGGAGTACATTCTATACTTATCTTTATTTAATCTTACTGCGCATGATACTAGAGATGTATTTTAATATGATGTATGCTGTCTATGGAAATGAATGCTGCTTGTATGTATATTCTTATTATGGGGAATGCAAGTATCAAAATGATTACGGACTGCAGCATTAACGACACATTCTGATGATATTTTTAACTGAAGGTGCAATACTGTGTGAAAGGTATTGTCAGATAAACGTAAATAACCTCGTTATAATTATATATTATATATGAACCACCCGTTGAAAACATCTACGTCCTGTCGCGTGCCCAAGAGGCTTATACATGTAGTATCTGAGTGTGATTTTTTTATAACAATATGGCGTAGTCAATATATATATATGTATAAATATATATATATATATATATATATATATATATATATATATATATATAATATATCCTTTTTCATTTCTAAAGCAATCAATATGCCTAATAATGCTTGTATATTTTATTCAACTTCCGATAGAAAAAACATACGCTTAAACTAACCGCCACAGCTATGGGAACATTTGACAAAAAAACTAATTGATATGATCACAATCACATAAGTTACTAGTACATTGATAGTACAAAACAGTACTCGATGTGTGATACTTCTGATGATCTCAAATAACGTTGAATAGAGCTCTTTCTTATGATAGGGCAATACTTGATAACACACTAAATGCCCGTACCACTTAAATATATTTTGTTATCAATATCCATATTATGTGAACATGTCGACGTTTGTTTCCCAAAACGTTATCCGGGACCGTTGCATATGAATTAAAAGGTTAAGAATTTATTAAGAGATATGAATTAGCTGTGCTAATTTAAAAGCGCTGGCCATACAGGGGCACTAGCAATGTGTTATTGTTCGATTGCACTTAAGTTAAGCAAAACATATTTCGATTTTCAACATATTATTGAAACAACTTGACCGCAATAATGTGCGCACTGCTTTAAGGCAAAACAAGTTAAAATTACTTAAGATGATAAACTTAACCTAATATAATCCGTTAATCTAAACTAACGGTAAGAATCTGACGAACGCTCATAATCAGATTGTATGTAAACAGCAATAACTTGCAATATTTACAACTTGATCTATTTTCGCACGCTAACATTTTCGCACGCTAAATGCCTGTTATTTTTAATTCGCTAACTTTTCGACACGCGGAAATATTCATTGTTCTTTCGAAACATTGCAAATTAATTCTAAGAAATTACAAACATGGCGTGAATGATAATAGGAAGAACACTTCAAGGGACGGATAACACACACCCCAGCATGACATGAACTGTTTTGGTGCAATGTGCGTTTTGCCCTGCCTTGAAGTGGTATATTTAAAACAAACCTTAACAGAGTACTTTGAACGAAACGAATATATGTCAAATTTACCATCTAACTTTCGATTTCTTGAACACTGGTTAATATGGAATGCAATTAAATAATCAAAATTTAGTTTAAACATATTTATTTCAAAGAATGTACATTGTTTTTCAAAGAATATGACACAACATTTATTATAATAACGTGCTTGAATAGGATTAGAACGAAAGACGATTTCTTTTTTTCGTTCTTCTCCCTATACAAAAACAGTTTCATGTTGCTAGACGAACATACATGGATTTTAAATAATAAACAATGTTAAGGGTATGGAGAAAAATAGACTACGAGTATAGTTTCTTTTGTGAGAAACAGGCAATAAGTCGACATTTGGGATGTGCATGAGAGAGAGAGAGAGAGAGAGAGAGAGAGAGAGAGAGAGAGAGAGAGAGAGAGAGAGAGAGAGAGAGAGAGATAGAGAGAGAGAGAGAGAGAGAGAGATAGAGAGAGGGAGGGAGAGTGAGAGATAGAGAGAGAGCTCTGAAGTGATGAGAGGGACGGCTATGCCTTAGCTCTAGCTCTCTCTCTCGTCTCTCTCTGACTCACCGAGACGAGAGAGAGAGAGAGAGAATTAGAGTTATGGGAAGAGAATGAAACACCTTTAGAAGGACTTGGTTGGTGCAAACGAAGACAAGAGAGTTGAGCGTCGTTCTGTAGCATATAACGAATCAAATCGCTTACTTTTAGTATTAAATGTATGCACTGCATCGACTATTTTAGTATTCGTTAAGAAGTCACAGTTAGTGTCTCCATATAGAATAGTTTATGTGCAAGGAACGGAATATGCGGATATTGAGTTCAGAAATTCGCCACGAATATGTACATACCGAGTGCATTTAAGAAAGTAATGCGACGTCGTTTCATGAAGACCGCATAGACATAGCGGGGATGCAACAATATTGCGTCGGAAAATGGTGTTCGTTTAAGGCGCTACACTTTGTTCGTAAGCGCGTGTGTAGCATTTGAGAGCGTCTTTCACCGTATGTAAATAAGGGATTCGGAGTCTGTCGATCTATGTTAATTTGACTTTTGAAGGAATGTATCGATTCGGCGTTTTTTATTTCATCTGGAAGATTATTCCATTCACATACGGTAAAATGGTAAAAACGAATTTGAGTACAGTGACGTTCGCCTTTGAATAGTTTGGAGATGTGACGTCTTTCGTAATGAGTAATTGCTAAACGATCCAACTGTAGCGGGTAAAAGGGATTGCAAATTGTTTGGTACATCACTAGAGTTCATTTTATACATTAATATTAATTTGTGTTTGCGTCTTCGTTGGCTGATAGTTTCCCAGCCTAGCTCATTATAAAGTTCTTCTATTGAGACTAAGCGTGTGCATCCAGATGTTATTCGCGCGGCTTTGTTTTGGATTTTTTTCTAGTTCATCTTTTTCATATTGCGTACAATTATCATATACAGCGTCTGAGTACTCAAGGATTGGTCTTGAAAAATATATTTTCTCGAGAGATTTTCTATCAAGCATTGATTTTAACCGACGCATTATATGAACACGTGTCCATGCCTTTTCCTTTATATATGAATATGAGCATGCCAAGTGCAGTCATTAGAGATAAAAACACCTAAGTGTTTATGGACATCAACGATGGGTATATTCACGTTATGCATGGTTAATGGTGGATAAGATGGTTTATTTAGTTTTCGAGATATAAGCATTGTTTCAGATTTTGAGGGGTTAAAACATACCAACCATTTGTCAGCCCAACTGGATACTTTATCAATGTCTGATTGCAAAACGGCTGCAGATTCGTTTGGCGAATTAGCGACCATAAACAGACTAGTGTCGTCAGCAAACAGATGTATTTGTGCTTGTATATCAACAATAATATCATTTATATACACAAGAAACATAAGTGGACCTAGAATAGAACCTTGAGGGACATCGGCGAGAATTTCTATAGGGATTGAGTGCGCTCAGAAAGATAATTAGTCAAGATAAAGAAGTGAAACTCAAGCTGCTGATAATATATTATCTAAGAAAGATAATATATTTCCACGAATGCCTGCTTGCTGTAGTTTGTATAATACACCTTTAGGCAATACTTTATCAAAAGCTTTACTTATATCAAAAAAAATTACTCTGACCTTAAGGCAATTGTCTAGTGCTCTGCAAAAAGTATTATAAATATATGTAAGCTGATTAACAGTCGAATCACCAGACAAGAAGCCAGATTGAGTGGGTGCAAAGAATGAATTATCTCGAAGAAAAAAAATGTGTTTATGCAATATCCTCTCAAAGATCTTCTCAATAGTATTTAGCAATTCAAAATGTATGGTCGAGGTATTCGTTTTGTAAGATAGTATGACAGAAAAAAATGCTTTATTTTCAAAGAATCTTTGGACCAACATGTTGGAACAAACATACATTTCTTATTATACAAATGATTTACTAATATTATAAGTAAATATATAGAACCGTTTGGAGATATGCTAAATTTGACAATAAAACTCAAGGGCCTATATTACCTACATACTTAAATTAAAAAGTAAGCAGCCCAAAGAAGAAAAACATATTAATAAAATCTGATTTCAAAACAATTACATTCCAGCTTATCAAACACAATGGAATTCGGAATGTGTTAACATTGACTGGAAAAACATAAATAAACTCGTATTCGACCTAATTAAAGATACATTTATTAGATGATTCCAATGCAGAATAGTCCACAGAGGAACAAAATCACTTATATCCTAAATGAGAATTGCTGCCAATAATCTGTGTACATTTTGTAATAATGAAGTTGAAAATATTATGCACTTGTTCTGGTTTCATATTCCCAAGAAATTATTAAGTTTGTTGTTGAGACTCATCATAGAAGACGACCATTCTTAACTATTGATATAACATGTCAAGATCTAATACTTGGAATCACGACCCGAAAAATGAATGATTTTAACATTGTGTGTTTAGAAAATAAACGGTATATTTTTCATTTTCAGAAGAAAAACAGAATCTCTTCAACTTTTGGACTTGTAAATAGCATGAAACACAATTTCGAAATATATAAAATTTTAAAACAGGTGATAATCTACGAGACTGGTCCCTTATACAAATATTGGTAGACATCTCCCATAACGACAACACAAATAGCATATTAACACATAATCTAGATACTATATATTGTATTTAATGACACAATTGTTTGTGAATTCTGCATTTGTAATGTATTTACACTATGCAATTCAGCACTTAAGTTACCTTTCAAATGTGTAATATATTACAGAAAAGAGGCACACATATCTACATCTTAAGTGTTATAACATGTAAAAGCAAATTAGTTTATATAGTGCTACAAATATTAAATCGTATGAATTGAATATAAATGTATGTTTCATAACAACATGTATGCTGTTCTAAAATAGCTGTACTTAAATATTCTGTAAATAACATGTTGCGTCATATGGAAAGAATAGTCTATGTGTTTATGTACCCATTTAATACATGTCTTAAAAACTATGTAAAATATGCTTGTATGTATGTCAGTAATATCTTATGAAGAAAATACCAAACCTGTTAAAATAAGATAAAAAAAAATAATCAAAGTTAATGTAAACATTAAATATAATTCAAACGTATATGTACGTGAAAAACACCGAATACCACATTATTTCTTGAAGACAATCCGAAGAAGCTTTTATTTACTGCTTAGGAACTACATTTCTCAAACTCTGTGAAATAAATTATTTTGTTTTTAAATTCATGTTTTTTTTCTTCGGAAACTGTTCATTCTGACCTGCTGGTTCTTTTTAAGTGTATTAAAGAATATAGCTCATATTGTTGGAAAACAAATGAAATGGGTGCAACGTCATTGTATTGTCATATAACAGATGTTAAGATCATGTGATGATAAAATATGTTAACAATATAATTATTTTGTGGATATTTATTCTGCGTAACAGTTCTTCTTTTACCGTTTATAGATTGAACCTAAAATGGCAAATAGTATATTTTTTAATAAAAAATGTATTAAGAGTTCGATGGTGTTTTCCTTGTTGATTTGTTCTTACACCCATTTGCAAGTAGTTTTCATAAAGCCATCATTTGTTAATGTACAATCCATGTTATTTTAATGAAGTTCACAACTAAACCATACGGACAATCGGAACGCAACAAGACAATCATGAAGCTTCTTTTTTTTAAATACATAGATTAGTTCAGCCGAAATAACATAAAGATCCGGCGAACTTATATCAAGTGCAATTATGTTAAGACGATATGCACAGTCAGTTGTCGCTAAAAAGGAATTTGCGTAATGACATATAAAACAAACAAAGTGCAGTCGTAGCTGCAAGGTAATGAATTACATTTTATCATAGGACATTGTCCAGCTTGTCTATTACCAACATGCCAAAAAATTCGAGGCTTCGACACAGCTCCGAGATTTGACAAATCCCTATCTGTCATACATCTTTTTAATCACTGGGATATGCGCATTATTTATCATATAAGTTTTAGTCTCATAGCATTAATATTAACGTTTAAAACACAAGGTTCGTTAACAGCATAACTCAGTTGCTATTTAATGCAATATAATACATGTGTATCAACAGCATCAATAAGCAATGTGTCTCAATTATTATTCGATTTCAATTTCACAGTCGACAAACTCTGAAAAAGTAATGTAAGTATAATGTAAACGGAGTTATTCGGCCATGACTTGTGAGTAAAAGAACTTGGCTAAGTGATCGTGTTCATGAGAATTGTATTAAAACATTCTGCATTGTATATACTGTGTATTTTTATGTTGTATTATGGTTGACAAATCACGAATAAGAGTATGTTATTGCATGTACAAAGTATCGGCTCATAAATCAAAACAAAGAAATCGTATTGCGTTTAATGAAAGACAAACACATATAAACACCGACTATATACATTGTGGTTTGTCACAATTCTATTTTAAATTTGTTTTTCGTTAATTTGTGTACATAATATTATACCTGACAATATTATGCATCTGTGCGACACGACGACGCGATAGTCCTTTAAATGCTTGCAATCGTGAAATAAATACATAATACGGATAATATGTGTACACGGTTACTATGGCATAAATGTATACCAGTCCTACATGACCCCGCTCATATGCGATAACCCGCTGCGTTTCGTGCAGACATACAAGATATACGGCATAATGTTGACCTATAGATGGAATATGTAGTGACATTTATGTTCTCATTAAATAGTGAAGATGATGAGTGATACACAGTATACAATAAATAAAACACATTAAGAGAACATTTATCGGAACTACAATTACGCCAGATTTGCTCGAAAAGTGTTCAGTTTTGTCAATGAATTGTGAGCTTACTACCCACGCATTATCAATAGTAGCACGTTTAACAGACATATTTAAGTAATGCATATGCAGGGAAACACGCCGTCTTAAGATTATTTGCTTGTTAATGTATGGTGGTTTAGTTTTAATGACAGAAAGAATCGCGCAGAAAAAAATCTGATGTGAGAATGTGATTGAAAGGATGCGTGTGCGTTATGGCCAGTCAAGCTTAACAATGAATGGCCTTAAGGCTTTAGCATTCGAATTAAGGTGCATTTTTTAAACTTAATATACAGCAGTGTGTAAGAACCGATATAAGAATGTGTCAAAGGTTAACCTCTACTCTTTATTGTTAAATGATGAAATTAAAACATAAATACTTTATATTTAATGTCGAAGAAGAATTTTGTTTTCGATATATAATTGCATGCTATATACTTCTATTATTATAACAATGAACTGTATATTATTTGCCATGTATAATATCTAAAAGTAAGTTGTCTTTGCCAGTAACCTCAATCACATTTATTAAATGACTTTACGCACCTTAAATTGCGGCTTATATATAATGCTTACTTCTTTGTTCATGCATGGTGTTTATTTTAAAAATGGCTTTAAATCAAGAAGTGTTTTTTTCATTTTTGTTTAGCAGTGATTTGTATGTCATTATTGAATTTTCCTTGTCATAAGTGTAAACATATAATTTCCATTTTGAGCCGATATTGCATGCCAACATAAAGAAGTAAAACTCAAGCTGCTGCTGCAGTATTGCATTCTTAGTATACACGATTTCGTTGTCCTTTATTTAAGGCAAGTAACCAATTCCCAAAACAGTACGGCACCTTGGAACGGTCGGTGCAAATCACTGATGGTTAAACAGGTTTTAGAAAGTTCAACCTCACACTTGGTCCAGCAATAATCTTGATACATAAACGTGTAAATAAACTCTAACCTCAAATTAAGCAAGAATAAAAGGGATTTAAAACACATTCAATGTAATAACTCTGTAATTACTTAATGGAAGGAAGGGAAAATAGAAACAGACTGACAACTATATATTGGGAATTTGTACATGTTACGACGCTTTCGCGCCATTACGCGGAACGTGACGTGACGTTAACGTCATATATGTGAGTACGTTGTTTTTGATACATTGAGATTTGAAATAGATTCAGAACTAGACACAACGCTTTCTTCCTTGTATACGATCACGAGACATTTTGGTGCCGTGACAAACAAGAGTCGAAATATGCAGCTGAACAAGCTCATTGCGATGCGCGACGGTCATCGTCGCCTTATATCCAGAGAATTAGTGAGATTCGACTCAACGACATCAGAGTACGAGAGATTACTTCACCTGATTATGGAAGAAGCAGAAGAAGTTAGAACGCTGAACGATAAGATCGTCAACCATAACGATATCGGAGCTTTATCATCGGAACTTGTCGAGGGAAAAATGATATTCATACGAGCTAGAGTTAAAGACACACAGAATTAGAGATAATCTGAATAAACGTATCGGAAACAAAGAAGACATTACATCGAACGTTTCACAAGACGAAAACAACAGTGGGCAACCAAAACCCGATACAGAAATTGTTTGCGCATAAGACAAAATTCAGCCAGGTCTTCCAGAATTGAATCGGCACACACTTGAGGTATCTACCACGAAGATGACCAACCAGTGTTTCGTTTCAAAAGTTGCCAAAATAATATCTGCCTTCGTTCCACGGGAAGATAGTAGAGTGGGAGACGTTCTGGGACAGTTTCGAATGTTCTGTACACCAGAACCGGGCATTATAAGACGTGCAGAAATTTGCATATATTCTTGCATAAGTTCACGGCGCAGCGAGTTCATTTTTAGCGGGATTCCAGTTAACACACGTGAAATATATGAAAGCTATCGAGCTACTAAAACAACGATTCGGAAAGCCAGAAAAGATAGTAGAGGCGCTGATGCAATCGCTGATCCAATTAGATCCACCAAAGAACACTCCTGATAGTCTTCAATCATTTTATTATAGACTAGAGACCAGCAAAAGAGGATAAGAATCACTAGAAGAGTGCCAAGAGACTATGGAAATATGTTGGTGCCTATCATAATAGACAATTTACCGACCGCAGTACGTCAAAGTTTGGCACGTGATCATGGGACCAAATCGCTGGAAACATCCTAAACTAAGATGTGCCATCGAGAATGAGATTGCCATCATGCGAGATGGCGACAAACGGGAACTTCAGGTTTACGGCTCACATATGCCGACTGCGTGGTTCCATACCGGAAGAAGATGTCCGAGGAAAAAAACTCATGCCGTCAAGATCAAACGAAGACATTAAACATCGAAAGGTGACCTGTCATTTCTGCGATGGATAACATTTTGCAACAAATTGTAAGATGACAACCAACGACAGGGTTCAAATTGTTAAACAGAAGAAATTGTGTTTCAACTATCTATCAAATTCACGCCAAGTACCATTGTGTAAATCCCACAACAGATTTCGCAACTGTCAGCGAACACATCATACCGCCATCTGTGAGAAGAGGAATACGAGATCTTCCCTGAATCCTGATGCCTCTCCATTCCAAGGCAGTGCTACGGGACATACGATTCTGCATTCTTTCACACAGGCAAGATCTAATGTTCTCCTGAAGACCGCCGTTGGCAAAGTAAGTTCCGACAACTGTATTAGTGAAGCAAATATCTTGTTCGATGAAGGTGCTCAGAGGTCTTTTATCACAGAGAAACTTGCGATTTAAATGTTAAAGAGACTGGTACAGAGACAATCTACTAAGCAGCATTTGTTCATTCATCTCAAAATGTACAAATAATGAAAACCGCCACAGAGCACGTTATCACTGACCGGAAGGAGCGGATCCCGATTGACGTCCCCATTACGCCCACCATAGCCGTCCCGCTTCCGAACTTACAGAAAAAAACATCACGTTCCTACCATACCTTCGAGGTTTAAAATAAGCACACCCAGTAACTGCTCATGAGACGTTTGATATTGCAATGCTGATTGGTGCAGATGCTTACTGGAAGATAATTCAGATTCACGTTGTAAGAGGCAACGGACCTTCGGCAGTATAATCAAAACTTTGGTATCGTCTTTCTGGCCCTCTGCCAAATACAAGCGAAGGGACAATACACCATATGCTGAACGTTATGACGTCACCTTTGATCACCGTTATCATCGAGCGATTTCGGAAATTAGAGTCCATAGGCAACACGCCGGAAGTGGAGGTGACTTCCGGTCCAAAAGAACTTCACACATAGATGGATACCTGCATATATTACAAGGATAGCCAATACAGTGTTAAACTGCCATTGAAAAAATACCACCCACTATTACCAACAAATTAGGATGCAGCCGTCAGTCGTACGCAGAACATGATAAAAGGTCTACGAACAGACCCGTACATGTTCCTGAAATACGACGTTATTATAAATGAACAGTGAGAACGTGTATTTAGAAGCCGTTGACTACCATACGTTATCGACTGTGATCACGGAAATAGAAGCTGTTAAAGATGATCGACCTCTGACTTACATCAGAACCGCGCAGAGTGACTTGCAGCCGCTGACCCCTTCTAATCTTGTTTCCGGTCGACGAATCACAGTGCTACCCTACAGCCTTGACGTGGATTTGGATTCTCAAAATAGCATCACCAGAAAAAACATTTCCAAACGAGAGCTAATGCAGCAAAAACTCATCGACGATTTCCGCTGCAGATGGAGAAGAGAATACCTCACAGCTTACGCGAAAACCAGCGAATTTTCCGAGCGTAATGAGCAGACGGTTAAAGTCGGCGACATCGTCATGGTACACGATGAAGGTCCACGGTCACGATGGAAATTGACAAGGGTCGAGGCGCTCATCTAAGGCAACGACGGACGAGTACGAGCCGCCAACATTCGCACTGACGGGGGAACTAATCATCAAACTATATCCATTGGAGGTCGGAGACGAAACAGTGTCAAAAATTGACCGATAAATGTTATAGCGAAAGACAATACTGCTAAGAATGCTAAGAACGTTTTGTTTAAAATGCATTTCGTCCTGGTTCAATATTAATGTTGAAATTATAACATAATTTGTTTAATGCTTCGATATTT